>NW_027665752.1:0-204802 GCF_963924005.1 Protomyctophum bolini | reverse complement strand
ATATACTTTAATAATATACTTTAATAATATACTTAATAATATACTTTAATAATATAGTTTAATATTATAGTTTAATAATATAGTTTAATAATATAGTTTAATAATATAGTTTAATAAATTAATATAGTTTAATAATATACTTTAATAATATAATATACTTTAATAATATACTTTAATAATATACTTTAATAATATAGTTTAATAATATACTTAATAATATACTTTAATAATATACTTTAATAATATAGTTTAATAATATACTTTAATAATATAGTTTAATAATATACTTTAATAATATAGTTTAATAATATACTTAATAATATACTTTAATAATATAGTTTAATAATATACTTTAATAAATAGTTAATAATATACTTAATATACTTTAATAATATAGTTTAATAATATAGTAATAATACTTTAATAATATACTTTAATAATATACTTTAATAATATAGTTAATAATATAGTTTAATAATATACTTTAATAATATACTTTAATAATATACTTTAATAATATACTTTATACTATAGTTTAATAATATAGTTTAATAATATAGTTTAATAATATACTTTAATAATATACTTTAATAATATACTTTAATAATATAATTTAATAATATAGTTTATTAATATAGTTTATTAATATACTTTAATAATATAGTTTAATAATATACTTGAATAATATACTTGAATAATATACTTTAATAATATACTTTAATAATATACTTTAATAATATAGTTGAATAATATACTTTAATAATATAGTTAATAATATAGTTTAATAATATAGTTTAATAATATACTTAATAATATACTTAATAATATAGTTTAATAATATAGTTTAATAATATACTTTAATAATATAGTTTAATAATATACTTTAATAATATAGTTTAATAATATAGTTTAATAATATACTTAATAATATACTTTAATAATATACTTTAATAATATACTTTAAAAATATACTTTAATAATATAGTTTATTAATATACTTTATTAATATACTTTAATAATATAGTTTAATAATATACTTAATAATATACTTTAATAATATACTTTAATAATATACTTAATAATATAGTTTAATAATATACTTTAATAATATACTTGAATAATATACTTTAATAATATACTTTAATAATATACTTGAATAATATAGTTTAATAATATACTTAATAATATAGTTTAATAATATACTTTAATAATATACTTAATAATATAGTTTAATAATATACTTTAATAATATACTTTAATAATATAGTTGAATAATATAGTTGAATAATATAGTTGAATAATATACTTTAATAATATACTTAATAATATACTTAATAATATAGTTTAATAATATACTTAATAATATACTTAATAATATAGTTGAATAATATACTTTAATAATATACTTAATAATATAGTTTAATAATATACTTTAATAATATACTTAATAATATAGTTGAATAATATCCTTTAATAATATCCTTTAATAATATACTTTAATAATATACTTAATAATATACTTTAATAATATACTTTAATAATATAGTTTAATAATATACTTAATAATATAGTTTAATAATATACTTTAATAATATACTTTAATAATATACTTAATAATATAGTTTAATAATATACTTAATAATATACTTAATAATATAGTTTAATAATATAGTTTAATAATATACTTTAATAATATACTTGAATAATATACTTTAATAATATACTTAATAATATACTTTAATATTATACTTTAATAATATACTTAATAATATAGTTTAATAATATACTTTAATAATATACTTGAATAATATACTTTAATAATATACTTTAATAATATACTTTAATAATATACTTGAATAATATACTTTAATAATATACTTTAATAATATACTTTAATAATATACTTGAATAATATACTTGAATAATATACTTTAATAATATACTTTAATAATATACTTAATAATATAGTTTAATAATATACTTTAATAACATACTTAATAATATACTTAATAATATACTTTAATAATATACTTTAATAATATACTTGAATAATATACTTTAATAATATACTTAATAATATACTTTAATAATATACTTAATAATATAGTTTAATAATATACTTTAATAATATACTTGAATAATATACTTTAATAATATACTTTAATAATATACTTTAATAATATACTTGAATAATATACTTTAATAATATACTTTAATAATATACTTAATAATATAGTTTAATAATATACTTTAATAACATACTTAATAATATACTTAATAATATAGTTTAATAATATACTTTAATAATATACTTAATAATATAGTTTAATAATATACTTTAATAATATACTTAATAATATACTTAATAATATACTTTAATAATATACTTTAATAATATACTTAATAATATACTTAATAATATAGTTGAATAATATACTTTAATAATATACTTTAATAATATACTTTAATAATATAGTTTAATAATATACTTTAATAATATACTTTAATAATATACTTTAATAATATAGTTTAATAATATACTTAATAATATAGTTTAATAATATAGTTTAATAATATACTTAATAATATACTTAATAATATAGTTTAATAATATAGTTTAATAATATACTTTAATAATATACTTAATAATATAGTTTAATAATATAGTTTAATAATATAGTTTAATAATATACTTTAATAATATACTTTAATAATATAGTTTAATAATATAGTTTAATAATATAGTTTAATAATATACTTAATAATATACTTTAATAATATACTTTAATAATATACTTTAATAATATAGTTTATTAATATACTTTATTAATATACTTTAATAATATACTTTAATAATATACTTAATAATATACTTTAATAATATAGTTTAATAATATACTTAATAATATAGTTTAATAATATACTTTAATAATATACTTGAATAATATACTTTAATAATATACTTTAATAATATACTTTAATAATATACTTTAATAATATACTTAATAATATAGTTTAATAATATACTTTAATAATATACTTAATAATATACTTAATAATATAGTTGAATAATATACTTTAATAATATACTTTAATAATATAGTTTAATAATATAGTTGAATAATATACTTTAATAATATACTTAATAATATACTTAATAATATAGTTTAATAATATACTTTAATAATATACTTTAATAATATACTTTAATAATATACTTAATAATATACTTTAATAATATAGTTTAATATTATAGTTTAATAATATAGTTTAATAATATAGTTTAATAATATAGTTTAATAATATACTTTAATAATATACTTTAATAATATACTTTAATAATATACTTAATAATATAGTTTAATAATATAGTTTAATAATATACTTAATAATATACTTAATAATATAGTTTAATAATATAGTTTAATAATATACTTTAATAATATACTTAATAATATAGTTTAATAATATAGTTTAATAATATAGTTTAATAATATACTTTAATAATATACTTTAATAATATACTTAATAATATACTTAATAATATAGTTTAATAATATACTTTAATAATATACTTTAATAATATACTTAATAATATACTTTAATAATATAGTTTAATATTATAGTTTAATAATATAGTTTAATAATATAGTTTAATAATATAGTTTAATAATATAGTTTAATAATATAGTTTAATAATATACTTTAATAATATACTTTAATAATATACTTTAATAATATAGTTTAATAATATACTTAATAATATACTTTAATAATATACTTTAATAATATAGTTTAATAATATACTTTAATAATATAGTTTAATAATATACTTTAATAATATAGTTTAATAATATACTTAATAATATACTTTAATAATATAGTTTAATAATATACTTTAATAATATAGTATAATAATATACTTTAATAATATACTTTAATAATATAGTTGAATAATATACTTTAATAATATACTTTAATAATATACTTTAATAATATAGTTAATAATATAGTTTAATAATATACTTTAATAATATACTTTAATAATATACTTTAATAATATACTTTATACTATAGTTTAATAATATAGTTTAATAATATAGTTTAATAATATACTTTAATAATATACTTTAATAATATACTTTAATAATATAATTTAATAATATAGTTTATTAATATAGTTTATTAATATACTTTAATAATATAGTTTAATAATATACTTGAATAATATACTTGAATAATATACTTTAATAATATACTTTAATAATATACTTTAATAATATAGTTGAATAATATACTTTAATAATATAGTTAATAATATAGTTTAATAATATAGTTTAATAATATACTTAATAATATACTTAATAATATAGTTTAATAATATAGTTTAATAATATACTTTAATAATATAGTTTAATAATATACTTTAATAATATAGTTTAATAATATAGTTTAATAATATACTTAATAATATACTTTAATAATATACTTTAATAATATACTTTAAAAATATACTTTAATAATATAGTTTATTAATATACTTTATTAATATACTTTAATAATATAGTTTAATAATATACTTAATAATATACTTTAATAATATACTTTAATAATATACTTAATAATATAGTTTAATAATATACTTTAATAATATACTTGAATAATATACTTTAATAATATACTTTAATAATATACTTGAATAATATAGTTTAATAATATACTTAATAATATAGTTTAATAATATACTTTAATAATATACTTAATAATATAGTTTAATAATATACTTTAATAATATACTTTAATAATATAGTTGAATAATATAGTTGAATAATATAGTTGAATAATATACTTTAATAATATACTTAATAATATACTTAATAATATAGTTTAATAATATACTTAATAATATACTTAATAATATAGTTGAATAATATACTTTAATAATATACTTAATAATATAGTTTAATAATATACTTTAATAATATACTTAATAATATAGTTGAATAATATCCTTTAATAATATCCTTTAATAATATACTTTAATAATATACTTAATAATATACTTTAATAATATACTTTAATAATATAGTTTAATAATATACTTAATAATATAGTTTAATAATATACTTTAATAATATACTTTAATAATATACTTAATAATATAGTTTAATAATATACTTAATAATATACTTAATAATATAGTTTAATAATATAGTTTAATAATATACTTTAATAATATACTTGAATAATATACTTTAATAATATACTTAATAATATACTTTAATATTATACTTTAATAATATACTTAATAATATAGTTTAATAATATACTTTAATAATATACTTGAATAATATACTTTAATAATATACTTTAATAATATACTTTAATAATATACTTGAATAATATACTTTAATAATATACTTTAATAATATACTTTAATAATATACTTGAATAATATACTTGAATAATATACTTTAATAATATACTTTAATAATATACTTAATAATATAGTTTAATAATATACTTTAATAACATACTTAATAATATACTTAATAATATAGTTTAATAATATACTTTAATAATATACTTGAATAATATACTTTAATAATATACTTAATAATATACTTTAATAATATACTTAATAATATAGTTTAATAATATACTTTAATAATATACTTGAATAATATACTTTAATAATATACTTTAATAATATACTTTAATAATATACTTGAATAATATACTTTAATAATATACTTTAATAATATACTTAATAATATAGTTTAATAATATACTTTAATAACATACTTAATAATATACTTAATAATATAGTTTAATAATATACTTTAATAATATACTTAATAATATAGTTTAATAATATACTTTAATAATATACTTAATAATATACTTAATAATATACTTTAATAATATACTTTAATAATATACTTAATAATATACTTAATAATATAGTATAATAATATACTTTAATAATATACTTTAATAATATACTTTAATAATATAGTTTAATAATATACTTTAATAATATACTTTAATAATATACTTTAATAATATAGTTTAATAATATACTTAATAATATAGTTTAATAATATAGTTTAATAATATACTTAATAATATACTTAATAATATAGTTTAATAATATAGTTTAATAATATACTTTAATAATATACTTAATAATATAGTTTAATAATATAGTTTAATAATATAGTTTAATAATATACTTTAATAATATACTTTAATAATATAGTTTAATAATATAGTTTAATAATATAGTTTAATAATATACTTAATAATATACTTTAATAATATACTTTAATAATATACTTTAATAATATAGTTTATTAATATACTTTATTAATATACTTTAATAATATACTTTAATAATATACTTAATAATATACTTTAATAATATAGTTTAATAATATACTTAATAATATAGTTTAATAATATACTTTAATAATATACTTGAATAATATACTTTAATAATATACTTTAATAATATACTTTAATAATATACTTTAATAATATACTTAATAATATAGTTTAATAATATACTTTAATAATATACTTAATAATATACTTAATAATATAGTTGAATAATATACTTTAATAATATACTTTAATAATATAGTTTAATAATATAGTTGAATAATATACTTTAATAATATACTTAATAATATACTTAATAATATAGTTTAATAATATACTTTAATAATATACTTTAATAATATACTTTAATAATATACTTAATAATATACTTTAATAATATAGTTTAATATTATAGTTTAATAATATAGTTTAATAATATAGTTTAATAATATAGTTTAATAATATACTTTAATAATATACTTTAATAATATACTTTAATAATATAGTTTAATAATATACTTAATAATATACTTTAATAATATACTTTAATAATATAGTTTAATAATATACTTTAATAATATAGTTTAATAATATACTTTAATAATATAGTTTAATAATATACTTAATAATATACTTTAATAATATAGTTTAATAATATAGTTTAATAATATACTTTAATAATATAGTTGAATAATATAGTTGAATAATATACTTTAATAATATACTTAATAATATAGTTTTATACTTAATAATATAGTTTAATAATATAGTTTAATAATATACTTAATAATATAGTTTAAAAATATACTTTAATAATATAGTTTATTAATATACTTTATTAATATACTTTAATAATATAGTTTAATAATATACTTAATAATATACTTTAATAATATACTTGAATAATATACTTGAATAATATACTTTAATAATATACTTTAATAATATACTTTAATAATATACTTTAATAATATACTTTAATAATATACTTGAATAATATACTTTAATAATATACTTTAATAATATACTTTAATAATATACTTAATAATATAGTTTAATAATATACTTTAATAATATACTTAATAATATACTTTAATAATATAGTTTAATAATATACTTAATAATATAGTTTAATAATATAGTTTAATAATATACTTAATAATATACTTAATAATATAGTTTAATAATATAGTTTAATAATATAGTTTAATAATATACTTTAATAATATAGTTTAATAATATACTTTAATAATATACTTTAATAATATAGTTTAATAATATACTTGAATAATATACTTGAATAATATACTTTAATAATATACTTTAATAATATACTTTAATAATATAGTTGAATAATATACTTTAATAATATAGTTAATAATATAGTTTAATAATATAGTTTAATAATATACTTAATAATATACTTAATAATATAGTTTAATAATATACTTTAATAATATAGTTTAATAATATACTTTAATAATATAGTTTAATAATATAGTTTAATAATATACTTAATAATATACTTTAATAATATACTTTAATAATATACTTTAAAAATATACTTTAATAATATAGTTTATTAATATACTTTATTAATATACTTTAATAATATAGTTTAATAATATACTTAATAATATACTTTAATAATATACTTTAATAATATACTTAATAATATAGTTTAATAATATACTTTAATAATATACTTGAATAATATACTTTAATAATATACTTTAATAATATACTTGAATAATATAGTTTAATAATATACTTAATAATATAGTTTAATAATATACTTTAATAATATACTTAATAATATAGTTTAATAATATACTTTAATAATATACTTTAATAATATAGTTGAATAATATAGTTGAATAATATAGTTGAATAATATACTTTAATAATATACTTAATAATATACTTAATAATATAGTTTAATAATATACTTAATAATATACTTAATAATATAGTTGAATAATATACTTTAATAATATACTTAATAATATAGTTTAATAATATACTTTAATAATATACTTAATAATATAGTTGAATAATATCCTTTAATAATATCCTTTAATAATATACTTTAATAATATACTTAATAATATACTTTAATAATATACTTTAATAATATAGTTTAATAATATACTTAATAATATAGTTTAATAATATACTTTAATAATATACTTTAATAATATACTTAATAATATAGTTTAATAATATACTTAATAATATACTTAATAATATAGTTTAATAATATAGTTTAATAATATACTTTAATAATATACTTGAATAATATACTTTAATAATATACTTAATAATATACTTTAATATTATACTTTAATAATATACTTAATAATATAGTTTAATAATATACTTTAATAATATACTTGAATAATATACTTTAATAATATACTTTAATAATATACTTTAATAATATACTTGAATAATATACTTTAATAATATACTTTAATAATATACTTTAATAATATACTTGAATAATATACTTGAATAATATACTTTAATAATATACTTTAATAATATACTTAATAATATAGTTTAATAATATACTTTAATAACATACTTAATAATATACTTAATAATATAGTTTAATAATATACTTTAATAATATACTTGAATAATATACTTTAATAATATACTTAATAATATACTTTAATAATATACTTAATAATATAGTTTAATAATATACTTTAATAATATACTTGAATAATATACTTTAATAATATACTTTAATAATATACTTTAATAATATACTTTAATAATATACTTTAATAATATACTTTAATAATATACTTAATAATATAGTTTAATAATATACTTTAATAACATACTTAATAATATACTTAATAATATAGTTTAATAATATACTTTAATAATATACTTAATAATATAGTTTAATAATATACTTTAATAATATACTTAATAATATACTTAATAATATACTTTAATAATATACTTTAATAATATACTTAATAATATACTTAATAATATAGTTGAATAATATACTTTAATAATATACTTTAATAATATACTTTAATAATATAGTTTAATAATATACTTTAATAATATACTTTAATAATATACTTTAATAATATAGTTTAATAATATACTTAATAATATAGTTTAATAATATAGTTTAATAATATACTTAATAATATACTTAATAATATAGTTTAATAATATAGTTTAATAATATAGTTTAATAATATACTTAATAATATAGTTTAATAATATAGTTTAATAATATACTTTAATAATATACTTTAATAATATAGTTTAATAATATAGTTTAATAATATAGTTTAATAATATACTTAATAATATACTTTAATAATATACTTTAATAATATACTTTAATAATATAGTTTATTAATATACTTTATTAATATACTTTAATAATATACTTTAATAATATACTTAATAATATACTTTAATAATATAGTTTAATAATATACTTAATAATATAGTTTAATAATATACTTTAATAATATACTTGAATAATATACTTTAATAATATACTTTAATAATATACTTTAATAATATACTTAATAATATAGTTTAATAATATACTTTAATAATATACTTAATAATATACTTAATAATATAGTTGAATAATATACTTTAATAATATACTTTAATAATATAGTTTAATAATATAGTTGAATAATATACTTTAATAATATACTTAATAATATACTTAATAATATAGTTTAATAATATACTTTAATAATATACTTTAATAATATACTTTAATAATATACTTAATAATATACTTTAATAATATAGTTTAATATTATAGTTTAATAATATAGTTTAATAATATAGTTTAATAATATAGTTTAATAATATACTTTAATAATATACTTTAATAATATACTTTAATAATATAGTTTAATAATATACTTAATAATATACTTTAATAATATACTTTAATAATATAGTTTAATAATATACTTTAATAATATAGTTTAATAATATACTTTAATAATATAGTTTAATAATATACTTAATAATATACTTTAATAATATAGTTTAATAATATAGTTTAATAATATACTTTAATAATATACTTTAATAATATAGTTGAATAATATAGTTGAATAATATACTTTAATAATATACTTAATAATATAGTTTTATACTTAATAATATAGTTTAATAATATAGTTTAATAATATACTTAATAATATAGTTTAAAAATATACTTTAATAATATAGTTTATTAATATACTTTATTAATATACTTTAATAATATAGTTTAATAATATACTTAATAATATACTTTAATAATATACTTGAATAATATACTTGAATAATATACTTGAATAATATACTTTAATAATATACTTTAATAATATACTTTAATAATATACTTTAATAATATACTTGAATAATATACTTTAATAATATACTTTAATAATATACTTAATAATATACTTTAATAATATACTTTAATAATATACTTAATAATATACTTTAATAATATACTTTAATAATATACTTAATAATATAGTTTAATAATATAGTTTAATAATATACTTAATAATATACTTAATAATATAGTTTAATAATATAGTTTAATAATATAGTTTAATAATATACTTTAATAATATAGTTTAATAATATACTTTAATAATATACTTTAATAATATACTTTAATAATATACTTAATAATATACTTTAATAATATAGTTTAATAATATAGTTTAATAATATACTTAATAATATACTTAATAATATAGTTTAATAATATACTTTAATAATATACTTTAATAATATAGTTGAATAATATAGTTGAATAATATAGTTGAATAATATACTTTAATAATATACTTAATTAATATACTTAATAATATACTTTAATAATATACTTTAATAATATACTTTAATAATATAGTTGAATAATATAGTTGAATAATATACTTTAATAATATACTTAATAATATAGTTTAATAATATACTTTAATAATATACTTAATAATATAGTTGAATAATATCCTTTAATAATATCCTTTAATAATATACTTTAATAATATACTTAATAATATACTTTAATAATATACTTTAATAATATACTTTAATAATATACTTAATAATATACTTTAATAATATACTTTAATAATATACTTTAATAATATACTTTAATAATATAGTTTAATAATATACTTAATAATATAGTTTAATAATATAGTTTAATAATATACTTAATAATATAGTTTAATAATATAGTTTATTAATATACTTTAATAATATACTTTAATAATATACATTAATAATATACTTTATACTATAGTTTAATAATATAGTTTAATAATATACTTGAATAATATAGTTTAATAATATAGTTTAATAATATAGTTGAATAATATACTTTAATAATATACTTTAATAATATAGTTAATAATATAGTTTAATAATATACTTTAATAATATAGTTTAATAATATAGTTTAATAATATACTTAATAATATACTTAATAATATAGTTTAATAATATACTTTAATAATATACTTTAATAATATAGTTGAATAATATAGTTGAATAATATAGTTGAATAATATACTTTAATAATATACTTAATTAATATACTTAATAATATAGTTTAATAATATACTTTAATAATATACTTTAATAATATAGTTGAATAATATAGTTGAATAATATACTTTAATAATATACTTAATAATATAGTTTAATAATATACTTTAATAATATACTTAATAATATAGTTGAATAATATCCTTTAATAATATCCTTTAATAATATACTTTAATAATATACTTAATAATATACTTTAATAATATACTTTAATAATATACTTTAATAATATACTTAATAATATACTTTAATAATATACTTTAATAATATACTTTAATAATATACTTTAATAATATAGTTTAATAATATACTTAATAATATAGTTTAATAATATAGTTTAATAATATAGTTTAATAATATACTTTAATAATATACTTTAATAATATACTTTAATAATATACTTTAATAATATACATTAATAATATACTTTATACTATAGTTTAATAATATAGTTTAATAATATACTTGAATAATATACTTTAATAATATACTTTAATAATATAGTTGAATAATATACTTTAATAATATACTTTAATAATATAGTTAATAATATAGTTTAATAATATACTTTAATAATATACTTAATAATATACTTAATAATATACTTTAATAATATAGTTTAATAATATAGTTTAATAATATACTTAATAATATAGTTTAATAATATAGTTTAATAATATACTTTATTAATATACTTTAATAATATAGTTTAATAATATACTTTAATAATATACTTTATACTATAGTTTAATAATATAGTTTATAATATAGTTTAATAATATAGTTTAATAATATACTTTAATAATATACTTTAATAATATACTTAATAATATACTTTAATAATATACTTTAATAATATACTTTAATAATATAGTTTAATAATATACTTTAATAATATAGTTTAATAATATACTTTAATAATATACTTTAATAATATAGTTTAATAATATACTTTAATAATATAGTTTAATAATATACTTTAATAATATACTTTAATAATATACTTAATAATATAGTTTAATAATATAGTTTAATAATATAGTTTAATAATATAGTTTAATAATATACTTTAATAATATACTTTAATAATATAGTTTAATAATATACTTTAATAATATAGTTTAATAATATAGTTTAATAATATACTTTAATAATATAGTTTAATAATATACTTTAATAATATAGTTTAATAATATACTTTAATAATATACTTTAATAATATACTTAATAATATAGTTTAATAATATAGTTTAATAATATAGTTTCATAATATAGTTTAATAATATACTTTAATAATATACTTTAATAATATAGTTTAATAATATACTTTAATAATATAGTTTAATAATATACTTTAATAATATACTTTAATAATATAGTTTAATAATATACTTTAATAATATAGTTTAATAATATACTTTAATAATATACTTTAATAATATACTTAATAATATACTTTAATAATATACTTTAATAATATAGTTTAATAATATAGTTTAATAATATACTTTAATAATATACTTTAATAATATAGTTGAATAATATACTTTAATAATATACTTTAATAATATAGTTTAATAATATAGTTTAATAATATACTTAATAATATAGTTTAATAATATAGTTTAATAATATACTTAATAATATACTTAATAATATACTTTAATAATATAGTTTAATAATATACTTTAATAATATAGTTTAATAATATACTTTAATAATATACTTTAATAATATAGTTTAATAATATACTTAATAATATACTTTAATAATATAGTTTAATAATATAGTTTAATAATATAGTTTAATAATATAGTTTAATAATATAGTTTAATAATATACTTTAATAATATAGTTGAATAATATAGTTTAATAATATACTTTAATAATATACTTTAATAATATAGTTTAATAATATACTTAATAATATAGTTTAATAATATAGTTTAATAATATACTTAATAATATACTTAATAATATAGTTTAATAATATAGTTTAATAATATACTTTAATAATATACTTAATAATATAGTTTAATAATATAGTTTAATAATATACTTTAATAATATACTTTAATAATATACTTTTATAATATAGTTTAATAATATAGTTTAATAATATACTTAATAATATACTTTAATAATATACTTTAATAATATACTTTAAAAATATACTTTAATAATATAGTTTATTAATATACTTTATTAATATACTTTAATAATATACTTTAATAATATACTTAATAATATACTTTAATAATATACTTTAATAATATACTTAATAATATAGTTTAATAATATACTTTAATAATATACTTGAATAATATACTTTAATAATATACTTTAATAATATACTTGAATAATATACTTTAATAATATACTTTAATAATATACTTAATAATATAGTTTAATAATATACTTTAATAATATACTTAATAATATACTTAATAATATAGTTGAATAATATACTTTAATAATATACTTTAATAATATAGTTGAATAATATAGTTGAATAATATAGTTGAATAATATACTTTAATAATATACTTAATAATATACTTAATAATATAGTTTAATAATATAGTTTAATAATATACTTTAATAATATACTTTAATAATATACTTAATAATATACTTTAATAATATACTTTAATAATATACTTTAATAATATACTTTAATAATATACTTTAATAATATACTTTAATAATATACTTTAATAATATACTTTAATAATATACTTAATAATATACTTTAATAATATACTTTAATAATATAGTTTAATAATATAGTTTAATAATATACTTTAATAATATACTTTAATAATATACTTTAATAATATAGTTGAATAATATAGTTTAATAATATAGTTTAATAATATACTTTAATAATATACTTTAATAATATAGTTTAATAATATACTTTAATAATATAGTTTAATAATATACTTAATAATATAGTTTAACAATATAGTTTAATAATATAGTTTAATAATATAGTTTAATAATATAGTTTAATAATATACTTTAATAATATACTTTAATAATATAGTTGAATAATATACTTGAATAATATACTTTAATAATATACTTTAATAATATACTTTAATAATATAGTTTAATAATATACTTATTAATATAGTTTAATAATATAGTTTAATAATATACTTAATAATATACTTAATAATATAGTTTAATAATATAGTTTAATAATATACTTTAATAATATACTTAATAATATAGTTTAATAATATAGTTTAATAATATAGTTTAATAATATAGTTTAATAATATACTTTAATAATATACTTTAATAATATACTTTAATAATATACTTTAATAATATAGTTTAATAATATAGTTTAATAATATACTTTAATAATATAGTTTAATAATATACTTAATAATATACTTTAATAATATACTTTAATAATATAGTTTAATAATATAGTTTAATAATATACTTTAATAATATACTTTAATAATATAGTTGAATAATATAGTTTAATAATATACTTTAATAATATACTTTAATAATATAGTTTAATAATATACTTAATAATATAGTTTAATAATATAGTTTAATAATATACTTAATAATATACTTAATAATATAGTTTAATAATATAGTTTAATAATATACTTTAATAATATACTTTAATAATATACTTTAATAATATAGTTTAATAATATACTTAATAATATACTTTAATAATATAGTTTAATAATATACTTTAATAATATACTTTAATAATATACTTTAATAATATACTTTAATAATATAGTTTAATAATATAGTTTAATAATATAGTTTAATAATATACTTTAATAAAATAGTTGAATAATATAGTTTAATAATATACTTTAATAATATAGTTTAATAATATACTTAATAATATAGTTTAATAATATAGTTTAATAATATACTTAATAATATACTTAATAATATAGTTTAATAATATACTTTAATAATATACTTTAATAATATAGTTGAATAATATAGTTGAATAATATACTTTAATAATATACTTAATAATATACTTATTAATATAGTTTAATAATATAGTTTAATAATATAGTTTAATAATATACTTTAATAATATACTTAATAATATACTTTAATAATATACTTTAATAATATACTTTAATAATATACTTAATAATATAGTTTAATAATATAGTTTAATAATATACTTAATAATATACTTAATAATATAGTTTAATAATATAGTTTAATAATATACTTTAATAATATACTTAATAATATAGTTTAATAATATACTTTAATAATATACTTTAATAATATACTTTAATAATATACTTTAATAATATACTTTTATAATATAGTTTAATAATATAGTTTAATAATATACTTAATAATATACTTTAATAATATACTTTAATAATATACTTTAAAAATATACTTTAATAATATAGTTTATTAATATACTTTATTAATATACTTTAATAATATACTTTAATAATATACTTAATAATATACTTTAATAATATACTTTAATAATATACTTAATAATATAGTTTAATAATATACTTTAATAATATACTTGAATAATATACTTTAATAATATACTTTAATAATATACTTTAATAATATACTTAATAATATAGTTTAATAATATACTTTAATAATATACTTAATAATATAGTTGAATAATATACTTTAATAATATACTTTAATAATATAGTTGAATAATATAGTTGAATAATATACTTTAATAATATACTTAATAATATACTTATTAATATAGTTTAATAATATAGTTTAATAATATACTTTAATAATATACTTTAATAATATACTTAATAATATACTTTAATAATATACTTTAATAATATACTTTAATAATATACTTTAATAATATACTTTAATAATATACTTAATAATATACTTTAATAATATACTTTAATAATATAGTTTAATAATATACTTTAATAATATACTTTAATAATATACTTTAATAATATAGTTGAATAATATAGTTTAATAATATAGTTTAATAATATACTTTAATAATATACTTTAATAATATAGTTTAATAATATAGTTTAATAATATACTTAATAATATAGTTTAATAATATAGTTTAATAATATAGTTTAATAATATACTTTAATAATATACTTTAATAATATAGTTGAATAATATACTTTAATAATATACTTTAATAATATACTTTAATAATATAGTTTAATAATATACTTAATAATATAGTTTAATAATATACTTAATAATATACTTAATAATATAGTTTAATAATATAGTTTAATAATATAGTTTAATAATATACTTCATAATATAGTTGAATAATATAGTTGAATAATATAGTTTAATAATATAGTTTAATAATATAGTTTAATAATATACTTAATAATATAGTTTAATAATATAGTTTAATAATATACTTAATAATATACTTAATAATATACTTTAATAATATACTTTAATAATATAGTTTAATAATATACTTCATAATATAGTTGAATAATATAGTTTAATAATATACTTTAATAATATACTTTAATAATATACTTTAATAATATACATTAATAATATAGTTTAATAATATAGTTTAATAATATAGTTTAATAATATACTTAATAATATACTTAATAATATAGTTTAATAATATAGTTTAATAATATAGTTTAATAATATACTTCATAATATAGTTGAATAATATAGTTTAATAATATACTTTAATAATATACTTTAATAATATAGTTTAATAATATAGTTTAATAATATACTTAATAATATACTTTAATAATATACTTTAATAATATACTTTAAAAATATACTTTAATAATATAGTTCATTAATATAGTTTAATAATATAGTTTAATAATATACTTCATAATATAGTTGAATAATATAGTTTAATAATATACTTTAATAATATACTTTAATAATATAGTTTATTAATATAGTTTAATAATATAGTTTAATAATATACTTCATAATATAGTTGAATAATATAGTTTAATAATATAGTTTAATAATATACTTCATAATATAGTTGAATAATATAGTTGAATAATATAGTTTAATAATATAGTTTAATAATATAGTTTAATAATATACTTAATAATATAGTTTAATAATATAGTTTAATAATATACTTAATAATATACTTAATAATATAGTTTAATAATATAGTTTAATAATATAGTTTAATAATATACTTCATAATATAGTTGAATAATATAGTTTAATAATATACTTTAATAATATAGTTTAATAATATAGTTTAATAATATAGTTTAATAATATAGTTTAATAATATAGTTTAATAATATACTTAATAATATACTTAATAATATAGTTTAATAATATAGTTTAATAATATAGTTTAATAATATACTTCATAATATAGTTGAATAATATAGTTGAATAATATAGTTTAATAATATACTTTAATAATATACTTTAATAATATACTTTAATAATATAGTTTAATAATATACTTAATTATATAGTTTAATAATATAGTTTAATAATATACTTAATAATATACTTAATAATATAGTTTAATAATATAGTTTAATAATATAGTTTAATAATATAGTTTAATAATATACTTTAATAATATAGTTTAATAATATACTTTAATAATATAGTTTAATAATATACTTTAATAATATACTTTAATAATATACTTTAATAATATAGTTTAATAATATAGTTTAATAATATACTTAATAATATACTTTAATAATATAGTTTAATAATATACTTTAATAATATACTTTAATAATATACTTTAATAATATACTTTAATAATATACTTGAATAATATACTTTAATAATATAGTTTAATAATATAGTTTAATAATATACTTTAATAATATACTTTAATAATATAGTTGAATAATATACTTTAATAATATACTTTAATAATATACTTTAATAATATACTTTAATAATATAGTTAATACTATAGTATAATAATATAGTTTAATAATATACTTAATAATATACTTTAATAATATACTTTAATAATATACTTTAATAATATACTTTAATAATATACTTAATAATATACTTAATAATATACTTTAATAATATACTTTAATAATATACTTTAATAATATACTTTAATATACTTAATAATATAGTTTAATAATATAGTTTAATAATATACTTTAATAATATACTTTAATAATATACTTTAATAATATACTTTAATAATATAGTTTAATAATATACTTAATAATATACTTTAATAATATAGTTTAATAATATAGTTTAATAATATAGTTTAATAATATACTTTAATAATATACTTTAATAATATAGTTGAATAATATAGTTTAATAATATAGTTTAATAATATACTTTAATAATATACTTTAATAATATAGTTTAATAATATAGTTTAATAATATAGTTTAATAATATACTTAATAATATACTTTAATAATATAGTTTAATAATATAGTTTAATAATATAGTTTAATAATATAGTTTAATAATATAGTTTAATAATATAGTTTAATAATATAGTTTAATAATATAGTTTAATAATATAGTTGAATAATATAGTTTAATAATATACTTAATAATATACTTTAATAATATAGTTTAATAATATAGTTTAATAATATACTTTAATAATATACTTTAATAATATACTTTAATAATATAGTTTAATAATATAGTTTAATAATATACTTTAATAATATAGTTTAATAATATAGTTTAATAATATACTTAATAATATAGTTTAATAATATAGTTTAATAATATAGTTTAATAATATAGTTTAATAATATACTTTAATAATATACTTTAATAATATAGTTGAATAATATAGTTTAATAATATAGTTTAATAATATACTTTAATAATATAGTTTAATAATATACTTAATAATATAGTTTAATAATATACTTAATAATATAGTTTAATAATATACTTAATAATATACTTTAATAATATAGTTTAATAATATAGTTTAATAATATAGTTTAATAATATAGTTTAATAATATACTTTAATAATATACTTTAATAATATAGTTGAATAATATAGTTTAATAATATACTTTAATAATATACTTTAATAATATAGTTTAATAATATACTTAATAATATAGTTTAATAATATAGTTTAATAATATACTTAATAATATACTTAATAATATAGTTTAATAATATAGTTTAATAATATACTTTAATAATATACTTAATAATATAGTTTAATAATATAGTTTAATAATATACTTTAATAATATACTTTAATAATATACTTTAATAATATAGTTTAATAATATACTTTAATAATATAGTTTAATAATATACTTAATAATATACTTTAATAATATACTTTAATAATATACTTTAAAAATATACTTTAATAATATAGTTTATTAATATACTTTATTAATATACTTTAATAATATACTTTAATAATATACTTAATAATATACTTTAATAATATACTTTAATAATATACTTAATAATATAGTTTAATAATATACTTTAATAATATACTTGAATAATATACTTTAATAATATACTTTAATAATATACTTTAATAATATACTTTAATAATATACTTTAATAATATAGTTTAATAATATAGTTTAATAATATACTTAATAATATAGTTGAATAATATACTTTAATAATATACTTTAATAATATAGTTGAATAATATAGTTGAATATATATACTTTAATAATATAGTTGAATAATATACTTTAATAATATACTTTAATAATATAGTTGAATAATATAGTTGAATAATATACTTTAATAATATAGTTGAATAATATAGTTGAATAATATACTTTAATAATATACTTTAATAATATACTTTAATAATATACTTTAATAATATACTTTAATAATATACTTAATAATATAGTTTAATAATATACTTTAATAATATACTTAATAATATACTTTAATAATATACTTTAATAATATACTTAATAATATAGTTTAATAATATACTTTAATAATATACTTGAATAATATACTTTAATAATATACTTTAATAATATACTTTAATAATATACTTTAATAATATACTTAATAATATACTTAATAATATAGTTGAATAATATACTTTAATAATATACTTTAATAATATACTTAATAATATAGTTTAATAATATACTTTAATAATATACTTAATAATATACTTTAATAATATACTTTAATAATATACTTAATAATATAGTTTAATAATATACTTTAATAATATACTTGAATAATATACTTTAATAATATACTTTAATAATATACTTTAATAATATACTTTAATAATATACTTTAATAATATAGTTGAATAATATACTTTAATAATATAGTTGAATAATATAGTTGAATAATATACTTTAATAATATACTTTAATAATATACTTTAATAATATACTTTAATAATATACTTAATAATATAGTTTAATAATATACTTTAATAATATACTTAATAATATACTTTAATAATATACTTTAATAATATACTTAATAATATAGTTTAATAATATACTTTAATAATATACTTTAATAATATACTTAATAATATAGTTTAATAATATACTTTAATAATATACTTTAATAATATAGTTTAATAATATACTTTAATAATATAGTTTAATAATATACTTAATAATATACTTTAATAATATACTTTAATAATATACTTTAAAAATATACTTTTTAACCCTAACCCCAACCCTTTCACAGTCCCAAAGTGCCATTTTCACAGTAAAAAAAAAAAGATTCATTTTGCTTAGCTTAGTCTGTAACTTGAAAACTATGTACCGTATGGCCCTATAAACTGTGTTGGGATGAAAGCTAGCCACTTTGAGCAATGTGGGAAGTGCTGGGGCAGTTTGGGACAACAGGGCCAAAATGTCACTTTCACAGTCCCAAAGTGCCATTTTCACAGTAAAAAGGCCTGGTTCACTTTTGCTTAGCTTAGTCTGTAACTTGAAAACTATGTACCGTATGGCCCTATAAACTGTGTTGGGATGAAAGCTAGCCACTTTGAGCAATGTGGGAAGTGCTGGGGCAGTTTGGGACAACAGGGCCAAAATGTCACTTTCACAGTCCCAAAGTGCCATTTTCACAGTAAAAAAAAAAAGATTCATTTTGCTTAGCTTAGTCTGTAACTTGAAAACTATGTACCGTATGGCCCTATAAACTGTGTTGGGATGAAAGCTAGCCACTTTGAGCAATGTGGGAAGTGCTTGGGCAGTTTGGGACAACAGGGCCAAAATGTCACTTTCACAGTCCCAAAGTGCCATTTTCACAGTAAAAAGGCCTGGTTCACTTTTGCTTAGCTTAGTCTGTAACTTGAAAACTATGTACCGTATGGCCCTATAAACTGTGTTGGGATGAAAGCTAGCCACTTTGAGCAATGTGGGAAGTGCTGGGGCAGTTTGGGACAACAGGGCCAAAATGTCACTTTCACAGTCCCAAAGTGCCATTTTCACAGTAAAAAGGCCTGGTTCACTTTTGCTTAGCTTAGTCTGTAACTTGAAAACTATGTACCGTATGGCCCTATAAACTGTGTTGGGATGAAAGCTAGCCACTTTGAGCAATGTGGGAAGTGCTGGGGCAGTTTGGGACAACAGGGCCAAAATGTCACTTTCACAGTCCCAAAGTGCCGTTTTCACAGTAAAAAGGCCTGGTTCACTTTTGCTTAGCTTAGTCTGTAACTTGAAAACTATGTACCGTATGGCCCTATAAACTGTGTTGGGATGAAAGCTAGCCACTTTGACCAATGTGGGAAGTGCTGGGGCAGTTTGGGACAACAGGGCCAAAACCCTAACCCTAACCCCAACCCTTTCACAGTCCCAAAGTGCCATTTTCACAGTAAAAAAAAAAAGATTCATTTTGCTTAGCTTAGTCTGTAACTTGAAAACTATGTACCGTATGGCCCTATAAACTGTGTTGGGATGAAAGCTAGCCACTTTGAGCAATGTGGGAAGTGCTGGGGCAGTTTGGGACAACAGGGCCAAAATGTCACTTTCACAGTCCCAAAGTGCCATTTTCACAGTAAAAAGGCCTGGTTCACTTTTGCTTAGCTTAGTCTGTAACTTGAAAACTATGTACCGTATGGCCCTATAAACTGTGTTGGGATGAAAGCTAGCCACTTTGAGCAATGTGGGAAGTGCTGGGGCAGTTTGGGACAACAGGGCCAAAACCCTAACCCTAACCCTAACCCTTTCACAGTCCCAAAGTGCCATTTTCACAGTAAAAAAAAAAAGATTCATTTTGCTTAGCTTAGTCTGTAACTTGAAAACTATGTACCGTATGGCCCTATAAACTGTGTTGGGATGAAAGCTAGCCACTTTGAGCAATGTGGGAAGTGCTGGGGCAGTTTGGGACAACAGGGCCAAAATGTCACTTTCACAGTCCCAAAGTGCCATTTTCACAGTAAAAAGGCCTGGTTCACTTTTGCTTAGCTTAGTCTGTAACTTGAAAACTATGTACCGTATGGCCCTATAAACTGTGTTGGGATGAAAGCTAGCCACTTTGAGCAATGTGGGAAGTGCTGGGGCAGTTTGGGACAACAGGGCCAAAACCCTAACCCTAACCCTAACCCTTTCACAGTCCCAAAGTGCCATTTTCACAGTAAAAAAAAAAAGATTCATTTTGCTTAGCTTAGTCTGTAACTTGAAAACTATGTACCGTATGGCCCTATAAACTGTGTTGGGATGAAAGCTAGCCACTTTGAGCAATGTGGGAAGTGCTGGGGCAGTTTGGGACAACAGGGCCAAAATGTCACTTTCACAGTCCCAAAGTGCCATTTTCACAGTAAAAAGGCCTGGTTCACTTTTGCTTAGCTTAGTCTGTAACTTGAAAACTATGTACCGTATGGCCCTATAAACTGTGTTGGGATGAAAGCTAGCCACTTTGAGCAATGTGGGAAGTGCTGGGGCAGTTTGGGACAACAGGGCCAAAATGTCACTTTCACAGTCCCAAAGTGCCGTTTTCACAGTAAAAAGGCCTGGTTCACTTTTGCTTAGCTTAGTCTGTAACTTGAAAACTATGTACCGTATGGCCCTATAAACTGTGTTGGGATGAAAGCTAGCCACTTTGACCAATGTGGGAAGTGCTGGGGCAGTTTGGGACAACAGGGCCAAAACCCTAACCCTAACCCCAACCCTTTCACAGTCCCAAAGTGCCATTTTCACAGTAAAAAAAAAAAGATTCATTTTGCTTAGCTTAGTCTGTAACTTGAAAACTATGTACCGTATGGCCCTATAAACTGTGTTGGGATGAAAGCTAGCCACTTTGAGCAATGTGGGAAGTGCTGGGGCAGTTTGGGACAACAGGGCCAAAATGTCACTTTCACAGTCCCAAAGTGCCATTTTCACAGTAAAAAGGCCTGGTTCACTTTTGCTTAGCTTAGTCTGTAACTTGAAAACTATGTACCGTATGGCCCTATAAACTGTGTTGGGATGAAAGCTAGCCACTTTGAGCAATGTGGGAAGTGCTGGGGCAGTTTGGGACAACAGGGCCAAAACCCTAACCCTAACCCTAACCCTTTCACAGTCCCAAAGTGCCATTTTCACAGTAAAAAAAAAAAGATTCATTTTGCTTAGCTTAGTCTGTAACTTGAAAACTATGTACCGTATGGCCCTATAAACTGTGTTGGGATGAAAGCTAGCCACTTTGAGCAATGTGGGAAGTGCTGGGGCAGTTTGGGACAACAGGGCCAAAATGTCACTTTCACAGTCCCAAAGTGCCATTTTCACAGTAAAAAGGCCTGGTTCACTTTTGCTTAGCTTAGTCTGTAACTTGAAAACTATGTACCGTATGGCCCTATAAACTGTGTTGGGATGAAAGCTAGCCACTTTGAGCAATGTGGGAAGTGCTGGGGCAGTTTGGGACAACAGGGCCAAAACCCTAACCCTAACCCTAACCCTTTCACAGTCCCAAAGTGCCATTTTCACAGTAAAAAAAAAAAGATTCATTTTGCTTAGCTTAGTCTGTAACTTGAAAACTATGTACCGTATGGCCCTATAAACTGTGTTGGGATGAAAGCTAGCCACTTTGAGCAATGTGGGAAGTGCTGGGGCAGTTTGGGACAACAGGGCCAAAACCCTAACCCTAACCCCAACCCTTTCACAGTCCCAAAGTGCCATTTTCACAGTAAAAAAAAAAAGATTCATTTTGCTTAGCTTAGTCTGTAACTTGAAAACTATGTACCGTATGGCCCTATAAACTGTGTTGGGATGAAAGCTAGCCACTTTGAGCAATGTGGGAAGTGCTGGGGCAGTTTGGGACAACAGGGCCAAAATGTCACTTTCACAGTCCCAAAGTGCCATTTTCACAGTAAAAAGGCCTGGTTCACTTTTGCTTAGCTTAGTCTGTAACTTGAAAACTATGTACCGTATGGCCCTATAAACTGTGTTGGGATGAAAGCTAGCAACTTTGAGCAATGTGGGAAGTGCTGGGGCAGTTTGGGACAACAGGGCCAAAACCCTAACCCTAACCCCAACCCTTTCACAGTCCCAAAGTGCCATTTTCACAGTAAAAAAAAAAAGATTCATTTTGCTTAGCTTAGTCTGTAACTTGAAAACTATGTACCGTATGGCCCTATAAACTGTGTTGGGATGAAAGCTAGCCACTTTGAGCAATGTGGGAAGTGCTGGGGCAGTTTGGGACAACAGGGCCAAAACCCTAACCCTAACCCCAACCCTTTCACAGTCCCAAAGTGCCATTTTCACAGTAAAAAAAAAAAGATTCATTTTGCTTAGCTTAGTCTGTAACTTGAAAACTATGTACCGTATGGCCCTATAAACTGTGTTGGGATGAAAGCTAGCCACTTTGAGCAATGTGGGAAGTGCTGGGGCAGTTTGGGACAACAGGGCCAAAATGTCACTTTCACAGTCCCAAAGTGCCATTTTCACAGTAAAAAGGCCTGGTTCACTTTTGCTTAGCTTAGTCTGTAACTTGAAAACTATGTACCGTATGGCCTTATAAACTGTGTTGGGATGAAAGCTAGCCACTTTGAGCAATGTGGGAAGTGCTGGGGCAGTTTGGGACAACAGGGCCAAAACCCTAACCCTAACCCTAACCCTTTCACAGTCCCAAAGTGCCATTTTCACAGTAAAAAAAAAAAGATTCATTTTGCTTAGCTTAGTCTGTAACTTGAAAACTATGTACCGTATGGCCCTATAAACTGTGTTGGGATGAAAGCTAGCCACTTTGAGCAATGTGGGAAGTGCTGGGGCAGTTTGGGACAACAGGGCCAAAATGTCACTTTCACAGTCCCAAAGTGCCATTTTCACAGTAAAAAGGCCTGGTTCACTTTTGCTTAGCTTAGTCTGTAACTTGAAAACTATGTACCGTATGGCCCTATAAACTGTGTTGGGATGAAAGCTAGCCACTTTGAGCAATGTGGGAAGTGCTGGGGCAGTTTGGGACAACAGGGCCAAAACCCTAACCCTAACCCTAACCCTTTCACAGTCCCAAAGTGCCATTTTCACAGTAAAAAAAAAAAGATTCATTTTGCTTAGCTTAGTCTGTAACTTGAAAACTATGTACCGTATGGCCCTATAAACTGTGTTGGGATGAAAGCTAGCCACTTTGAGCAATGTGGGAAGTGCTGGGGCAGTTTGGGACAACAGGGCCAAAACCCTAACCCTAACCCCAACCCTTTCACAGTCCCAAAGTGCCATTTTCACAGTAAAAAAAAAAAGATTCATTTTGCTTAGCTTAGTCTGTAACTTGAAAACTATGTACCGTATGGCCCTATAAACTGTGTTGGGATGAAAGCTAGCCACTTTGAGCAATGTGGGAAGTGCTGGGGCAGTTTGGGACAACAGGGCCAAAATGTCACTTTCACAGTCCCAAAGTGCCATTTTCACAGTAAAAAGGCCTGGTTCACTTTTGCTTAGCTTAGTCTGTAACTTGAAAACTATGTACCGTATGGCCCTATAAACTGTGTTGGGATGAAAGCTAGCAACTTTGAGCAATGTGGGAAGTGCTGGGGCAGTTTGGGACAACAGGGCCAAAACCCTAACCCTAACCCCAACCCTTTCACAGTCCCAAAGTGCCATTTTCACAGTAAAAAAAAAAAGATTCATTTTGCTTAGCTTAGTCTGTAACTTGAAAACTATGTACCGTATGGCCCTATAAACTGTGTTGGGATGAAAGCTAGCCACTTTGAGCAATGTGGGAAGTGCTGGGGCAGTTTGGGACAACAGGGCCAAAATGTCACTTTCACAGTCCCAAAGTGCCATTTTCACAGTAAAAAGGCCTGGTTCACTTTTGCTTAGCTTAGTCTGTAACTTGAAAACTATGTACCGTATGGCCCTATAAACTGTGTTGGGATGAAAGCTAGCCACTTTGAGCAATGTGGGAAGTGCTGGGGCAGTTTGGGACAACAGGGCCAAAACCCTAACCCTAACCCTAACCCTTTCACAGTCCCAAAGTGCCATTTTCACAGTAAAAAAAAAAAGATTCATTTTGCTTAGCTTAGTCTGTAACTTGAAAACTATGTACCGTATGGCCCTATAAACTGTGTTGGGATGAAAGCTAGCCACTTTGAGCAATGTGGGAAGTGCTGGGGCAGTTTGGGACAACAGGGCCAAAATGTCACTTTCACAGTCCCAAAGTGCCATTTTCACAGTAAAAAGGCCTGGTTCACTTTTGCTTAGCTTAGTCTGTAACTTGAAAACTATGTACCGTATGGCCCTATAAACTGTGTTGGGATGAAAGCTAGCCACTTTGAGCAATGTGGGAAGTGCTGGGGCAGTTTGGGACAACAGGGCCAAAACCCTAACCCTAACCCTAACCCTTTCACAGTCCCAAAGTGCCATTTTCACAGTAAAAAAAAAAAGATTCATTTTGCTTAGCTTAGTCTGTAACTTGAAAACTATGTACCGTATGGCCCTATAAACTGTGTTGGGATGAAAGCTAGCCACTTTGAGCAATGTGGGAAGTGCTGGGGCAGTTTGGGACAACAGGGCCAAAATGTCACTTTCACAGTCCCAAAGTGCCATTTTCACAGTAAAAAGGCCTGGTTCACTTTTGCTTAGCTTAGTCTGTAACTTGAAAACTATGTACCGTATGGCCCTATAAACTGTGTTGGGATGAAAGCTAGCCACTTTGAGCAATGTGGGAAGTGCTGGGGCAGTTTGGGACAACAGGGCCAAAACCCTAACCCTAACCCCAACCCTTTCACAGTCCCAAAGTGCCATTTTCACAGTAAAAAAAAAAAGATTCATTTTGCTTAGCTTAGTCTGTAACTTGAAAACTATGTACCGTATGGCCCTATAAACTGTGTTGGGATGAAAGCTAGCCACTTTGAGCAATGTGGGAAGTGCTGGGGCAGTTTGGGACAACAGGGCCAAAATGTCACTTTCACAGTCCCAAAGTGCCATTTTCACAGTAAAAAGGCCTGGTTCACTTTTGCTTAGCTTAGTCTGTAACTTGAAAACTATGTACCGTATGGCCCTATAAACTGTGTTGGGATGAAAGCTAGCAACTTTGAGCAATGTGGGAAGTGCTGGGGCAGTTTGGGACAACAGGGCCAAAACCCTAACCCTAACCCCAACCCTTTCACAGTCCCAAAGTGCCATTTTCACAGTAAAAAAAAAAAGATTCATTTTGCTTAGTTTAGTCTGTAACTTGAAAACTATGTACCGTATGGCCCTATAAACTGTGTTGGGATGAAAGCTAGCCACTTTGAGCAATGTGGGAAGTGCTGGGGCAGTTTGGGACAACAGGGCCAAAACCCTAACCCTAACCCCAACCCTTTCACAGTCCCAAAGTGCCATTTTCACAGTAAAAAAAAAAAGATTCATTTTGCTTAGCTTAGTCTGTAACTTGAAAACTATGTACCGTATGGCCCTATAAACTGTGTTGGGATGAAAGCTAGCCACTTTGAGCAATGTGGGAAGTGCTGGGGCAGTTTGGGACAACAGGGCCAAAATGTCACTTTCACAGTCCCAAAGTGCCATTTTCACAGTAAAAAGGCCTGGTTCACTTTTGCTTAGCTTAGTCTGTAACTTGAAAACTATGTACCGTATGGCCCTATAAACTGTGTTGGGATGAAAGCTAGCCACTTTGAGCAATGTGGGAAGTGCTGGGGCAGTTTGGGACAACAGGGCCAAAACCCTAACCCTAACCCTAACCCTTTCACAGTCCCAAAGTGCCATTTTCACAGTAAAAAAAAAAAGATTCATTTTGCTTAGCTTAGTCTGTAACTTGAAAACTATGTACCGTATGGCCCTATAAACTGTGTTGGGATGAAAGCTAGCCACTTTGAGCAATGTGGGAAGTGCTGGGGCAGTTTGGGACAACAGGGCCAAAATGTCACTTTCACAGTCCCAAAGTGCCATTTTCACAGTAAAAAGGCCTGGTTCACTTTTGCTTAGCTTAGTCTGTAACTTGAAAACTATGTACCGTATGGCCCTATAAACTGTGTTGGGATGAAAGCTAGCCACTTTGAGCAATGTGGGAAGTGCTGGGGCAGTTTGGGACAACAGGGCCAAAACCCTAACCCTAACCCTAACCCTTTCACAGTCCCAAAGTGCCATTTTCACAGTAAAAAAAAAAAGATTCATTTTGCTTAGCTTAGTCTGTAACTTGAAAACTATGTACCGTATGGCCCTATAAACTGTGTTGGGATGAAAGCTAGCCACTTTGAGCAATGTGGGAAGTGCTGGGGCAGTTTGGGACAACAGGGCCAAAACCCTAACCCTAACCCCAACCCTTTCACAGTCCCAAAGTGCCATTTTCACAGTAAAAAAAAAAAGATTCATTTTGCTTAGCTTAGTCTGTAACTTGAAAACTATGTACCGTATGGCCCTATAAACTGTGTTGGGATGAAAGCTAGCCACTTTGAGCAATGTGGGAAGTGCTGGGGCAGTTTGGGACAACAGGGCCAAAATGTCACTTTCACAGTCCCAAAGTGCCATTTTCACAGTAAAAAGGCCTGGTTCACTTTTGCTTAGCTTAGTCTGTAACTTGAAAACTATGTACCGTATGGCCCTATAAACTGTGTTGGGATGAAAGCTAGCAACTTTGAGCAATGTGGGAAGTGCTGGGGCAGTTTGGGACAACAGGGCCAAAACCCTAACCCTAACCCCAACCCTTTCACAGTCCCAAAGTGCCATTTTCACAGTAAAAAAAAAAAGATTCATTTTGCTTAGCTTAGTCTGTAACTTGAAAACTATGTACCGTATGGCCCTATAAACTGTGTTGGGATGAAAGCTAGCCACTTTGAGCAATGTGGGAAGTGCTGGGGCAGTTTGGGACAACAGGGCCAAAATGTCACTTTCACAGTCCCAAAGTGCCATTTTCACAGTAAAAAGGCCTGGTTCACTTTTGCTTAGCTTAGTCTGTAACTTGAAAACTATGTACCGTATGGCCCTATAAACTGTGTTGGGATGAAAGCTAGCCACTTTGAGCAATGTGGGAAGTGCTGGGGCAGTTTGGGACAACAGGGCCAAAACCCTAACCCTAACCCTAACCCTTTCACAGTCCCAAAGTGCCATTTTCACAGTAAAAAAAAAAAGATTCATTTTGCTTAGCTTAGTCTGTAACTTGAAAACTATGTACCGTATGGCCCTATAAACTGTGTTGGGATGAAAGCTAGCCACTTTGAGCAATGTGGGAAGTGCTGGGGCAGTTTGGGACAACAGGGCCAAAACCCTAACCCTAACCCCAACCCTTTCACAGTCCCAAAGTGCCATTTTCACAGTAAAAAAAAAAAGATTCATTTTGCTTAGCTTAGTCTGTAACTTGAAAACTATGTACCGTATGGCCCTATAAACTGTGTTGGGATGAAAGCTAGCCACTTTGAGCAATGTGGGAAGTGCTGGGGCAGTTTGGGACAACAGGGCCAAAATGTCACTTTCACAGTCCCAAAGTGCCATTTTCACAGTAAAAAGGCCTGGTTCACTTTTGCTTAGCTTAGTCTGTAACTTGAAAACTATGTACCGTATGGCCCTATAAACTGTGTTGGGATGAAAGCTAGCAACTTTGAGCAATGTGGGAAGTGCTGGGGCAGTTTGGGACAACAGGGCCAAAACCCTAACCCTAACCCCAACCCTTTCACAGTCCCAAAGTGCCATTTTCACAGTAAAAAAAAAAAGATTCATTTTGCTTAGCTTAGTCTGTAACTTGAAAACTATGTACCGTATGGCCCTATAAACTGTGTTGGGATGAAAGCTAGCCACTTTGAGCAATGTGGGAAGTGCTGGGGCAGTTTGGGACAACAGGGCCAAAATGTCACTTTCACAGTCCCAAAGTGCCATTTTCACAGTAAAAAGGCCTGGTTCACTTTTGCTTAGCTTAGTCTGTAACTTGAAAACTATGTACCGTATGGCCCTATAAACTGTGTTGGGATGAAAGCTAGCCACTTTGAGCAATGTGGGAAGTGCTGGGGCAGTTTGGGACAACAGGGCCAAAACCCTAACCCTAACCCTAACCCTTTCACAGTCCCAAAGTGCCATTTTCACAGTAAAAAAAAAAAGATTCATTTTGCTTAGCTTAGTCTGTAACTTGAAAACTATGTACCGTATGGCCCTATAAACTGTGTTGGGATGAAAGCTAGCCACTTTGAGCAATGTGGGAAGTGCTGGGGCAGTTTGGGACAACAGGGCCAAAACCCTAACCCTAACCCCAACCCTTTCACAGTCCCAAAGTGCCATTTTCACAGTAAAAAAAAAAAGATTCATTTTGCTTAGCTTAGTCTGTAACTTGAAAACTATGTACCGTATGGCCCTATAAACTGTGTTGGGATGAAAGCTAGCCACTTTGAGCAATGTGGGAAGTGCTGGGGCAGTTTGGGACAACAGGGCCAAAATGTCACTTTCACAGTCCCAAAGTGCCATTTTCACAGTAAAAAGGCCTGGTTCACTTTTGCTTAGCTTAGTCTGTAACTTGAAAACTATGTACCGTATGGCCCTATAAACTGTGTTGGGATGAAATCTAGCAACTTTGAGCAATGTGGGAAGTGCTGGGGCAGTTTGGGACAACAGGGCCAAAACCCTAACCCTAACCCCAACCCTTTCACAGTCCCAAAGTGCCATTTTCACAGTAAAAAAAAAAAGATTCATTTTGCTTAGCTTAGTCTGTAACTTGAAAACTATGTACCGTATGGCCCTATAAACTGTGTTGGGATGAAAGCTAGCCACTTTGAGCAATGTGGGAAGTGCTGGGGCAGTTTGGGACAACAGGGCCAAAATGTCACTTTCACAGTCCCAAAGTGCCATTTTCACAGTAAAAAGGCCTGGTTCACTTTTGCTTAGCTTAGTCTGTAACTTGAAAACTATGTACCGTATGGCCCTATAAACTGTGTTGGGATGAAAGCTAGCCACTTTGAGCAATGTGGGAAGTGCTGGGGCAGTTTGGGACAACAGGGCCAAAACCCTAACCCTAACCCTTTCACAGTCCCAAAGTGCCATTTTCACAGTAAAAAAAAAAAGATTCATTTTGCTTAGCTTAGTCTGTAACTTGAAAACTATGTACCGTATGGCCCTATAAACTGTGTTGGGATGAAAGCTAGCCACTTTGAGCAATGTGGGAAGTGCTGGGGCAGTTTGGGACAACAGGGCCAAAACCCTAACCCTAACCTCAACCCTTTCACAGTCCCAAAGTGCCATTTTCACAGTAAAAAAAAAAGATTCATTTTGCTTAGCTTAGTCTGTAACTTGAAAACTATGTACCGTATGGCCCTATAAACTGTGTTGGGATGAAAGCTAGCCACTTTGAGCAATGTGGGAAGTGCTGGGGCAGTTTGGGACAACAGGGCCAAAATGTCACTTTCACAGTCCCAAAGTGCCATTTTCACAGTAAAAAGGCCTGGTTCACTTTTGCTTAGCTTAGTCTGTAACTTGAAAACTATGTACCGTATGGCCCTATAAACTGTGTTGGGATGAAAGCTAGCCACTTTGAGCAATGTGGGAAGTGCTGGGGCAGTTTGGGACAACAGGGCCAAAACCCTAACCCTAACCCTAACCCTTTCACAGTCCCAAAGTGCCATTTTCACAGTAAAAAAAAAAAGATTAATTTTGCTTAGCTTAGTCTGTAACTTGAAAACTATGTACCGTATGGCCCTATAAACTGTGTTGGGATGAAAGCTAGCCACTTTGAGCAATGTGGGAAGTGCTGGGGCAGTTTGGGACAACAGGGCCAAAATGTCACTTTCACAGACCCAAAGTGCCATTTTCACAGTAAAAAGGCCTGGTTCACTTTTGCTTAGCTTAGTCTGTAACTTGAAAACTATGTACCGTATGGCCCTATAAACTGTGTTGGGATGAAAGCTAGCCACTTTGAGCAATGTGGGAAGTGCTGGGGCAGTTTGGGACAACAGGGCCAAAATGTCACTTTCACAGTCCCAAAGTGCCGTTTTCACAGTAAAAAGGCCTGGTTCACTTTTGCTTAGCTTAGTCTGTAACTTGAAAACTATGTACCGTATGGCCCTATAAACTGTGTTGGGATGAAAGCTAGCCACTTTGAGCAATGTGGGAAGTGCTGGGGCAGTTTGGGACAACAGGGCCAAAATGTCACTTTCACAGTCCCAAAGTGCCATTTTCACAGTAAAAAGGCCTGGTTCACTTTTGCTTAGCTTAGTCTGTAACTTGAAAACTATGTACCGTATGGCCCTATAAACTGTGTTGGGATGAAAGCTAGCCACTTTGAGCAATGTGGGAAGTGCTGGGGCAGTTTGGGACAACAGGGCCAAAACCCTAACCCTAACCCTAACCCTTTCACAGTCCCAAAGTGCCATTTTCACAGTAAAAAAAAAAAGATTCATTTTGCTTAGCTTAGTCTGTAACTTGAAAACTATGTACCGTATGGCCCTATAAACTGTGTTGGGATGAAAGCTAGCCACTTTGAGCAATGTGGGAAGTGCTGGGGCAGTTTGGGACAACAGGGCCAAAACCCTAACCCTAACCCCAACCCTTTCACAGTCCCAAAGTGCCATTTTCACAGTAAAAAAAAAAAGATTCATTTTGCTTAGCTTAGTCTGTAACTTGAAAACTATGTACCGTATGGCCCTATAAACTGTGTTGGGATGAAAGCTAGCCACTTTGAGCAATGTGGGAAGTGCTGGGGCAGTTTGGGACAACAGGGCCAAAATGTCACTTTCACAGTCCCAAAGTGCCATTTTCACAGTAAAAAGGCCTGGTTCACTTTTGCTTAGCTTAGTCTGTAACTTGAAAACTATGTACCGTATGGCCCTATAAACTGTGTTGGGATGAAATCTAGCAACTTTGAGCAATGTGGGAAGTGCTGGGGCAGTTTGGGACAACAGGGCCAAAACCCTAACCCTAACCCCAACCCTTTCACAGTCCCAAAGTGCCATTTTCACAGTAAAAAAAAAAAGATTCATTTTGCTTAGCTTAGTCTGTAACTTGAAAACTATGTACCGTATGGCCCTATAAACTGTGTTGGGATGAAAGCTAGCCACTTTGAGCAATGTGGGAAGTGCTGGGGCAGTTTGGGACAACAGGGCCAAAATGTCACTTTCACAGTCCCAAAGTGCCATTTTCACAGTAAAAAGGCCTGGTTCACTTTTGCTTAGCTTAGTCTGTAACTTGAAAACTATGTACCGTATGGCCCTATAAACTGTGTTGGGATGAAAGCTAGCCACTTTGAGCAATGTGGGAAGTGCTGGGGCAGTTTGGGACAACAGGGCCAAAACCCTAACCCTAACCCTAACCCTTTCACAGTCCCAAAGTGCCATTTTCACAGTAAAAAAAAAAAGATTCATTTTGCTTAGCTTAGTCTGTAACTTGAAAACTATGTACCGTATGGCCCTATAAACTGTGTTGGGATGAAAGCTAGCCACTTTGAGCAATGTGGGAAGTGCTGGGGCAGTTTGGGACAACAGGGCCAAAACCCTAACCCTAACCTCAACCCTTTCACAGTCCCAAAGTGCCATTTTCACAGTAAAAAAAAAAAGATTCATTTTGCTTAGCTTAGTCTGTAACTTGAAAACTATGTACCGTATGGCCCTATAAACTGTGTTGGGATGAAAGCTAGCCACTTTGAGCAATGTGGGAAGTGCTGGGGCAGTTTGGGACAACAGGGCCAAAATGTCACTTTCACAGTCCCAAAGTGCCATTTTCACAGTAAAAAGGCCTGGTTCACTTTTGCTTAGCTTAGTCTGTAACTTGAAAACTATGTACCGTATGGCCCTATAAACTGTGTTGGGATGAAAGCTAGCCACTTTGAGCAATGTGGGAAGTGCTGGGGCAGTTTGGGACAACAGGGCCAAAACCCTAACCCTAACCCTAACCCTTTCACAGTCCCAAAGTGCCATTTTCACAGTAAAAAAAAAAAGATTAATTTTGCTTAGCTTAGTCTGTAACTTGAAAACTATGTACCGTATGGCCCTATAAACTGTGTTGGGATGAAAGCTAGCCACTTTGAGCAATGTGGGAAGTGCTGGGGCAGTTTGGGACAACAGGGCCAAAATGTCACTTTCACAGACCCAAAGTGCCATTTTCACAGTAAAAAGGCCTGGTTCACTTTTGCTTAGCTTAGTCTGTAACTTGAAAACTATGTACCGTATGGCCCTATAAACTGTGTTGGGATGAAAGCTAGCCACTTTGAGCAATGTGGGAAGTGCTGGGGCAGTTTGGGACAACAGGGCCAAAATGTCACTTTCACAGTCCCAAAGTGCCGTTTTCACAGTAAAAAGGCCTGGTTCACTTTTGCTTAGCTTAGTCTGTAACTTGAAAACTATGTACCGTATGGCCCTATAAACTGTGTTGGGATGAAAGCTAGCCACTTTGAGCAATGTGGGAAGTGCTGGGGCAGTTTGGGACAACAGGGCCAAAATGTCACTTTCACAGTCCCAAAGTGCCATTTTCACAGTAAAAAGGCCTGGTTCACTTTTGCTTAGCTTAGTCTGTAACTTGAAAACTATGTACCGTATGGCCCTATAAACTGTGTTGGGATGAAAGCTAGCCACTTTGAGCAATGTGGGAAGTGCTGGGGCAGTTTGGGACAACAGGGCCAAAATGTCACTTTCACAGTCCCAAAGTGCCGTTTTCACAGTAAAAAGGCCTGGTTCACTTTTGCTTAGCTTAGTCTGTAACTTGAAAACTATGTACCGTATGGCCCTATAAACTGTGTTGGGATGAAAGCTAGCCACTTTGAGCAATGTGGGAAGTGCTGGGGCAGTTTGGGACAACAGGGCCAAAACCCTAACCCTAACCCTAACCCTTTCACAGTCCCAAAGTGCCATTTTCACAGTAAAAAAAAAAAGATTCATTTTGCTTAGCTTAGTCTGTAACTTGAAAACTATGTACCGTATGGCCCTATAAACTGTGTTGGGATGAAAGCTAGCCACTTTGAGCAATGTGGGAAGTGCTGGGGCAGTTTGGGACAACAGGGCCAAAATGTCACTTTCACAGTCCCAAAGTGCCATTTTCACAGTAAAAAGGCCTGGTTCACTTTTGCTTAGCTTAGTCTGTAACTTGAAAACTATGTACCGTATGGCCCTATAAACTGTGTTGGGATGAAAGCTAGCCACTTTGAGCAATGTGGGAAGTGCTGGGGCAGTTTGGGACAACAGGGCCAAAACCCTAACCCTAACCCCAACCCTTTCACAGTCCCAAAGTGCCATTTTCACAGTAAAAAAAAAAAGATTCATTTTGCTTAGCTTAGTCTGTAACTTGAAAACTATGTACCGTATGGCCCTATAAACTGTGTTGGGATGAAAGCTAGCCACTTTGAGCAATGTGGGAAGTGCTGGGGCAGTTTGGGACAACAGGGCCAAAATGTCACTTTCACAGTCCCAAAGTGCCATTTTCACAGTAAAAAGGCCTGGTTCACTTTTGCTTAGCTTAGTCTGTAACTTGAAAACTATGTACCGTATGGCCCTATAAACTGTGTTGGGATGAAAGCTAGCCACTTTGAGCAATGTGGGAAGTGCTGGGGCAGTTTGGGACAACAGGGCCAAAACCCTAACCCTAACCCTAACCCTTTCACAGTCCCAAAGTGCCATTTTCACAGTAAAAAAAAAAAGATTCATTTTGCTTAGCTTAGTCTGTAACTTGAAAACTATGTACCGTATGGCCCTATAAACTGTGTTGGGATGAAAGCTAGCCACTTTGAGCAATGTGGGAAGTGCTGGGGCAGTTTGGGACAACAGGGCCAAAACCCTAACCCTAACCCCAACCCTTTCACAGTCCCAAAGTGCCATTTTCACAGTAAAAAAAAAAAGATTAATTTTGCTTAGCTTAGTCTGTAACTTGAAAACTATGTACCGTATGGCCCTATAAACTGTGTTGGGATGAAAGCTAGCCACTTTGAGCAATGTGGGAAGTGCTGGGGCAGTTTGGGACAACAGGGCCAAAACCCTAACCCTAACCCTAAACCTTTCACAGTCCCAAAGTGCCATTTTCACAGTAAAAAAAAAAAGATTCATTTTGCTTAGCTTAGTCTGTAACTTGAAAACTATGTACCGTATGGCCCTATAAACTGTGTTGGGATGAAAGCTAGCCACTTTGAGCAATGTGGGAAGTGCTGGGGCAGTTTGGGACAACAGGGCCAAAATGTCACTTTCACAGTCCCAAAGTGCCATTTTCACAGTAAAAAGGCCTGGTTCACTTTTGCTTAGCTTAGTCTGTAACTTGAAAACTATGTACCGTATGGCCCTATAAACTGTGTTGGGATGAAAGCTAGCCACTTTGAGCAATGTGGGAAGTGCTGGGGCAGTTTGGGACAACAGGGCCAAAACCCTAACCCTAACCCTAACCCTTTCACAGTCCCAAAGTGCCATTTTCACAGTAAAAAAAAAAAGATTAATTTTGCTTAGCTTAGTCTGTAACTTGAAAACTATGTACCGTATGGCCCTATAAACTGTGTTGGGATGAAAGCTAGCCACTTTGAGCAATGTGGGAAGTGCTGGGGCAGTTTGGGACAACAGGGCCAAAACCCTAACCCTAACCCCAACCCTTTCACAGTCCCAAAGTGCCATTTTCACAGTAAAAAAAAAAAGATTCATTTTGCTTAGCTTAGTCTGTAACTTGAAAACTATGTACCGTATGGCCCTATAAACTGTGTTGGGATGAAAGCTAGCCACTTTGAGCAATGTGGGAAGTGCTGGGGCAGTTTGGGACAACAGGGCCAAAATGTCACTTTCACAGTCCCAAAGTGCCATTTTCACAGTAAAAAGGCCTGGTTCACTTTTGCTTAGCTTAGTCTGTAACTTGAAAACTATGTACCGTATGGCCCTATAAACTGTGTTGGGATGAAAGCTAGCCACTTTGAGCAATGTGGGAAGTGCTGGGGCAGTTTGGGACAACAGGGCCAAAACCCTAACCCTAACCCTAACCCTTTCACAGTCCCAAAGTGCCATTTTCACAGTAAAAAAAAAAAGATTCATTTTGCTTAGCTTAGTCTGTAACTTGAAAACTATGTACCGTATGGCCCTATAAACTGTGTTGGGATGAAAGCTAGCCACTTTGAGCAATGTGGGAAGTGCTGGGGCAGTTTGGGACAACAGGGCCAAAATGTCACTTTCACAGTCCCAAAGTGCTATTTTCACAGTAAAAAGGCCTGGTTCACTTTTGCTTAGCTTAGTCTGTAACTTGAAAACTATGTACCGTATGGCCCTATAAACTGTGTTGGGATGAAAGCTAGCCACTTTGAGAAATGTGGGAAGTGCTGGGGCAGTTTGGGACAACAGGGCCAAAACCCTAACCCTAACCCCAACCCTTTCACAGTCCCAAAGTGCCATTTTCACAGTAAAAAAAAAAAGATTCATTTTGCTTAGCTTAGTCTGTAACTTGAAAACTATGTACCGTATGGCCCTATAAACTGTGTTGGGATGAAAGCTAGCCACTTTGAGCAATGTGGGAAGTGCTGGGGCAGTTTGGGACAACAGGGCCAAAATGTCACTTTCACAGTCCCAAAGTGCCATTTTCACAGTAAAAAGGCCTGGTTCACTTTTGCTTAGCTTAGTCTGTAACTTGAAAACTATGTACCGTATGGCCCTATAAACTGTGTTGGGATGAAAGCTAGCCACTTTGAGCAATGTGGGAAGTGCTGGGGCAGTTTGGGACAACAGGGCCAAAACCCTAACCCTAACCCTAACCCTTTCACAGTCCCAAAGTGCCATTTTCACAGTAAAAAAAAAAAGATTCATTTTGCTTAGCTTAGTCTGTAACTTGAAAACTATGTACCGTATGGCCCTATAAACTGTGTTGGGATGAAAGCTAGCCACTTTGAGCAATGTGGGAAGTGCTGGGGCAGTTTGGGACAACAGGGCCAAAATGTCACTTTCACAGTCCCAAAGTGCCGTTTTCACAGTAAAAAGGCCTGGTTCACTTTTGCTTAGCTTAGTCTGTAACTTGAAAACTATGTACCGTATGGCCCTATAAACTGTGTTGGGATGAAAGCTAGCCACTTTGAGCAATGTGGGAAGTGCTGGGGCAGTTTGGGACAACAGGGCCAAAACCCTAACCCTAACCCTAACCCTTTCACAGTCCCAAAGTGCCATTTTCACAGTAAAAAAAAAAAGATTCATTTTGCTTAGCTTAGTCTGTAACTTGAAAACTATGTACCGTATGGCCCTATAAACTGTGTTGGGATGAAAGCTAGCCACTTTGAGCAATGTGGGAAGTGCTGGGGCAGTTTGGGACAACAGGGCCAAAATGTCACTTTCACAGTCCCAAAGTGCCATTTTCACAGTAAAAAGGCCTGGTTCACTTTTGCTTAGCTTAGTCTGTAACTTGAAAACTATGTACCGTATGGCCCTATAAACTGTGTTGGGATGAAAGCTAGCCACTTTGAGCAATGTGGGAAGTGCTGGGGCAGTTTGGGACAACAGGGCCAAAACCCTAACCCTAACCCCAACCCTTTCACAGTCCCAAAGTGCCATTTTCACAGTAAAAAAAAAAAGATTCATTTTGCTTAGCTTAGTCTGTAACTTGAAAACTATGTACCGTATGGCCCTATAAACTGTGTTGGGATGAAAGCTAGCCACTTTGAGCAATGTGGGAAGTGCTGGGGCAGTTTGGGACAACAGGGCCAAAATGTCACTTTCACAGTCCCAAAGTGCCATTTTCACAGTAAAAAGGCCTGGTTCACTTTTGCTTAGCTTAGTCTGTAACTTGAAAACTATGTACCGTATGGCCCTATAAACTGTGTTGGGATGAAAGCTAGCCACTTTGAGCAATGTGGGAAGTGCTGGGGCAGTTTGGGACAACAGGGCCAAAACCCTAACCCTAACCCTAACCCTTTCACAGTCCCAAAGTGCCATTTTCACAGTAAAAAAAAAAAGATTCATTTTGCTTAGCTTAGTCTGTAACTTGAAAACTATGTACCGTATGGCCCTATAAACTGTGTTGGGATGAAAGCTAGCCACTTTGAGCAATGTGGGAAGTGCTGGGGCAGTTTGGGACAACAGGGCCAAAACCCTAACCCTAACCCCAACCCTTTCACAGTCCCAAAGTGCCATTTTCACAGTAAAAAAAAAAAGATTAATTTTGCTTAGCTTAGTCTGTAACTTGAAAACTATGTACCGTATGGCCCTATAAACTGTGTTGGGATGAAAGCTAGCCACTTTGAGCAATGTGGGAAGTGCTGGGGCAGTTTGGGACAACAGGGCCAAAACCCTAACCCTAACCCTAAACCTTTCACAGTCCCAAAGTGCCATTTTCACAGTAAAAAAAAAAAGATTCATTTTGCTTAGCTTAGTCTGTAACTTGAAAACTATGTACCGTATGGCCCTATAAACTGTGTTGGGATGAAAGCTAGCCACTTTGAGCAATGTGGGAAGTGCTGGGGCAGTTTGGGACAACAGGGCCAAAATGTCACTTTCACAGTCCCAAAGTGCCATTTTCACAGTAAAAAGGCCTGGTTCACTTTTGCTTAGCTTAGTCTGTAACTTGAAAACTATGTACCGTATGGCCCTATAAACTGTGTTGGGATGAAAGCTAGCCACTTTGAGCAATGTGGGAAGTGCTGGGGCAGTTTGGGACAACAGGGCCAAAACCCTAACCCTAACCCTAACCCTTTCACAGTCCCAAAGTGCCATTTTCACAGTAAAAAAAAAAAGATTAATTTTGCTTAGCTTAGTCTGTAACTTGAAAACTATGTACCGTATGGCCCTATAAACTGTGTTGGGATGAAAGCTAGCCACTTTGAGCAATGTGGGAAGTGCTGGGGCAGTTTGGGACAACAGGGCCAAAACCCTAACCCTAACCCCAACCCTTTCACAGTCCCAAAGTGCCATTTTCACAGTAAAAAAAAAAAGATTCATTTTGCTTAGCTTAGTCTGTAACTTGAAAACTATGTACCGTATGGCCCTATAAACTGTGTTGGGATGAAAGCTAGCCACTTTGAGCAATGTGGGAAGTGCTGGGGCAGTTTGGGACAACAGGGCCAAAATGTCACTTTCACAGTCCCAAAGTGCCATTTTCACAGTAAAAAGGCCTGGTTCACTTTTGCTTAGCTTAGTCTGTAACTTGAAAACTATGTACCGTATGGCCCTATAAACTGTGTTGGGATGAAAGCTAGCCACTTTGAGCAATGTGGGAAGTGCTGGGGCAGTTTGGGACAACAGGGCCAAAACCCTAACCCTAACCCTAACCCTTTCACAGTCCCAAAGTGCCATTTTCACAGTAAAAAAAAAAAGATTCATTTTGCTTAGCTTAGTCTGTAACTTGAAAACTATGTACCGTATGGCCCTATAAACTGTGTTGGGATGAAAGCTAGCCACTTTGAGCAATGTGGGAAGTGCTGGGGCAGTTTGGGACAACAGGGCCAAAATGTCACTTTCACAGTCCCAAAGTGCTATTTTCACAGTAAAAAGGCCTGGTTCACTTTTGCTTAGCTTAGTCTGTAACTTGAAAACTATGTACCGTATGGCCCTATAAACTGTGTTGGGATGAAAGCTAGCCACTTTGAGAAATGTGGGAAGTGCTGGGGCAGTTTGGGACAACAGGGCCAAAACCCTAACCCTAACCCCAACCCTTTCACAGTCCCAAAGTGCCATTTTCACAGTAAAAAAAAAAGATTCATTTTGCTTAGCTTAGTCTGTAACTTGAAAACTATGTACCGTATGGCCCTATAAACTGTGTTGGGATGAAAGCTAGCCACTTTGAGCAATGTGGGAAGTGCTGGGGCAGTTTGGGACAACAGGGCCAAAATGTCACTTTCACAGTCCCAAAGTGCCATTTTCACAGTAAAAAGGCCTGGTTCACTTTTGCTTAGCTTAGTCTGTAACTTGAAAACTATGTACCGTATGGCCCTATAAACTGTGTTGGGATGAAAGCTAGCCACTTTGAGCAATGTGGGAAGTGCTGGGGCAGTTTGGGACAACAGGGCCAAAACCCTAACCCTAACCCTAACCCTTTCACAGTCCCAAAGTGCCATTTTCACAGTAAAAAAAAAAAGATTCATTTTGCTTAGCTTAGTCTGTAACTTGAAAACTATGTACCGTATGGCCCTATAAACTGTGTTGGGATGAAAGCTAGCCACTTTGAGCAATGTGGGAAGTGCTGGGGCAGTTTGGGACAACAGGGCCAAAATGTCACTTTCACAGTCCCAAAGTGCCATTTTCACAGTAAAAAGGCCTGGTTCACTTTTGCTTAGCTTAGTCTGTAACTTGAAAACTATGTACCGTATGGCCCTATAAACTGTGTTGGGATGAAAGCTAGCCACTTTGAGCAATGTGGGAAGTGCTGGGGCAGTTTGGGACAACAGGGCCAAAACCCTAACCCTAACCCCAACCCTTTCACAGTCCCAAAGTGCCATTTTCACAGTAAAAAAAAAAAGATTCATTATGCTTAGCTTAGTCTGTAACTTGAAAACTATGTACCGTATGGCCCTATAAACTGTGTTGGGATGAAAGCTAGCCACTTTGAGCAATGTGGGAAGTGCTGGGGCAGTTTGGGACAACAGGGCCAAAATGTCACTTTCACAGTCCCAAAGTGCCATTTTCACAGTAAAAAGGCCTGGTTCACTTTTGCTTAGCTTAGTCTGTAACTTGAAAACTATGTACCGTATGGCCCTATAAACTGTGTTGGGATGAAAGCTAGCCACTTTGAGCAATGTGGGAAGTGCTGGGGCAGTTTGGGACAACAGGGCCAAAACCCTAACCCTAACCCCAACCCTTTCACAGTCCCAAAGTGCCATTTTCACAGTAAAAAAAAAAGATTCATTTTGCTTAGCTTAGTCTGTAACTTGAAAACTATGTACCGTATGGCCCTATAAACTGTGTTGGGATGAAAGCTAGCCACTTTGAGCAATGTGGGAAGTGCTGGGGCAGTTTGGGACAACAGGGCCAAAACCCTAACCCTAACCCTAACCCTTTCACAGTCCCAAAGTGCCATTTTCACAGTAAAAAAAAAAAGATTCATTTTGCTTAGCTTAGTCTGTAACTTGAAAACTATGTACCGTATGGCCCTATAAACTGTGTTGGGATGAAAGCTAGCCACTTTGAGCAATGTGGGAAGTGCTGGGGCAGTTTGGGACAACAGGGCCAAAATGTCACTTTCACAGTCCCAAAGTGCCATTTTCACAGTAAAAAGGCCTGGTTCACTTTTGCTTAGCTTAGTCTGTAACTTGAAAACTATGTACCGTATGGCCCTATAAACTGTGTTGGGATGAAAGCTAGCCACTTTGAGCAATGTGGGAAGTGCTGGGGCAGTTTGGGACAACAGGGCCAAAACCCTAACCCTAACCCTAACCCTTTCACAGTCCCAAAGTGCCATTTTCACAGTAAAAAAAAAAAGATTCATTTTGCTTAGCTTAGTCTGTAACTTGAAAACTATGTACCGTATGGCCCTATAAACTGTGTTGGGATGAAAGCTAGCCACTTTGAGCAATGTGGGAAGTGCTGGGGCAGTTTGGGACAACAGGGCCAAAACCCTAACCCTAACCCCAACCCTTTCACAGTCCCAAAGTGCCATTTTCACAGTAAAAAAAAAAAGATTCATTTTGCTTAGCTTAGTCTGTAACTTGAAAACTATGTACCGTATGGCCCTATAAACTGTGTTGGGATGAAAGCTAGCCACTTTGAGCAATGTGGGAAGTGCTGGGGCAGTTTGGGACAACAGGGCCAAAATGTCACTTTCACAGTCCCAAAGTGCCATTTTTACAGTAAAAAGGCCTGGTTCACTTTTGCTTAGCTTAGTCTGTAACTTGAAAACTATGTACCGTATGGCCCTATAAACTGTGTTGGGATGAAAGCTAGCCACTTTGAGCAATGTGGGAAGTGCTGGGGCAGTTTGGGACAACAGGGCCAAAACCCTAACCCTAACCCTAACCCTTTCACAGTCCCAAAGTGCCATTTTCACAGTAAAAAAAAAAAGATTCATTTTGCTTAGCTTAGTCTGTAACTTGAAAACTATGTACCGTATGGCCCTATAAACTGTGTTGGGATGAAAGCTAGCCACTTTGAGCAATGTGGGAAGTGCTGGGGCAGTTTGGGACAACAGGGCCAAAATGTCACTTTCACAGTCCCAAAGTGCCATTTTCACAGTAAAAAGGCCTGGTTCACTTTTGCTTAGCTTAGTCTGTAACTTGAAAACTATGTACCGTATGGCCCTATAAACTGTGTTGGGATGAAAGCTAGCCACTTTGAGCAATGTGGGAAGTGCTGGGGCAGTTTGGGACAACAGGGCCAAAATGTCACTTTCACAGTCCCAAAGTGCCGTTTTCACAGTAAAAAGGCCTGGTTCACTTTTGCTTAGCTTAGTCTGTAACTTGAAAACTATGTACCGTATGGCCCTATAAACTGTGTTGGGATGAAAGCTAGCCACTTTGAGCAATGTGGGAAGTGCTGGGGCAGTTTGGGACAACAGGGCCAAAATGTCACTTTCACAGTCCCAAAGTGCCATTTTCACAGTAAAAAGGCCTGGTTCACTTTTGCTTAGCTTAGTCTGTAACTTGAAAACTATGTACCGTATGGCCCTATAAACTGTGTTGGGATGAAAGCTAGCCACTTTGAGCAATGTGGGAAGTGCTGGGGCAGTTTGGGACAACAGGGCCAAAATGTCACTTTCACAGTCCCAAAGTGCCATTTTCACAGTAAAAAGGCCTGGTTCACTTTTGCTTAGCTTAGTCTGTAACTTGAAAACTATGTACCGTATGGCCCTATAAACTGTGTTGGGATGAAAGCTAGCCACTTTGAGCAATGTGGGAAGTGCTGGGGCAGTTTGGGACAACAGGGCCAAAACCCTAACCCTAACCCTAACCCTTTCACAGTCCCAAAGTGCCATTTTCACAGTAAAAAAAAAAAGATTCATTTTGCTTAGCTTAGTCTGTAACTTGAAAACTATGTACCGTATGGCCCTATAAACTGTGTTGGGATGAAAGCTAGCCACTTTGAGCAATGTGGGAAGTGCTGGGGCAGTTTGGGACAACAGGGCCAAAATGTCACTTTCACAGTCCCAAAGTGCCATTTTCACAGTAAAAAGGCCTGGTTCACTTTTGCTTAGCTTAGTCTGTAACTTGAAAACTATGTACCGTATGGCCCTATAAACTGTGTTGGGATGAAAGCTAGCCACTTTGAGCAATGTGGGAAGTGCTGGGGCAGTTTGGGACAACAGGGCCAAAATGTCACTTTCACAGTCCCAAAGTGCCGTTTTCACAGTAAAAAGGCCTGGTTCACTTTTGCTTAGCTTAGTCTGTAACTTGAAAACTATGTACCGTATGGCCCTATAAACTGTGTTGGGATGAAAGCTAGCCACTTTGAGCAATGTGGGAAGTGCTGGGGCAGTTTGGGACAACAGGGCCAAAACCCTAACCCTAACCCTAACCCTTTCACAGTCCCAAAGTGCCATTTTCACAGTAAAAAAAAAAGATTCATTTTGCTTAGCTTAGTCTGTAACTTGAAAACTATGTACCGTATGGCCCTATAAACTGTGTTGGGATGAAAGCTAGCCACTTTGAGCAATGTGGGAAGTGCTGGGGCAGTTTGGGACAACAGGGCCAAAATGTCACTTTCACAGTCCCAAAGTGCCATTTTCACAGTAAAAAGGCCTGGTTCACTTTTGCTTAGCTTAGTCTGTAACTTGAAAACTATGTACCGTATGGCCCTATAAACTGTGTTGGGATGAAAGCTAGCCACTTTGAGCAATGTGGGAAGTGCTGGGGCAGTTTGGGACAACAGGGCCAAAACCCTAACCCTAACCCTAACCCTTTCACAGTCCCAAAGTGCCATTTTCACAGTAAAAAGAAAAAGATTCATTTTGCTTAGCTTAGTCTGTAACTTGAAAACTATGTACCGTATGGCCCTATAAACTGTGTTGGGATGAAAGCTAGCCACTTTGAGCAATGTGGGAAGTGCTGGGGCAGTTTGGGACAACAGGGCCAAAATGTCACTTTCACAGTCCCAAAGTGCCATTTTCACAGTAAAAAGGCCTGGTTCACTTTTGCTTAGCTTAGTCTGTAACTTGAAAACTATGTACCGTATGGCCCTATAAACTGTGTTGGGATGAAAGCTAGCCACTTTGAGCAATGTGGGAAGTGCTGGGGCAGTTTGGGACAACAGGGCCAAAACCCTAACCCTAACCCCAACCCTTTCACAGTCCCAAAGTGCCATTTTCACAGTAAAAAAAAAAAGATTCATTTTGCTTAGCTTAGTCTGTAACTTGAAAACTATGTACCGTATGGCCCTATAAACTGTGTTGGGATGAAAGCTAGCCACTTTGAGCAATGTGGGAAGTGCTGGGGCAGTTTGGGACAACAGGGCCAAAACCCTAACCCTAACCCCAACCCTTTCACAGTCCCAAAGTGCCATTTTCACAGTAAAAAAAAAAAGATTCATTTTGCTTAGCTTAGTCTGTAACTTGAAAACTATGTACCGTATGGCCCTATAAACTGTGTTGGGATGAAAGCTAGCCACTTTGAGCAATGTGGGAAGTGCTGGGGCAGTTTGGGACAACAGGGCCAAAATGTCACTTTCACAGTCCCAAAGTGCCATTTTCACAGTAAAAAGGCCTGGTTCACTTTTGCTTAGCTTAGTCTGTAACTTGAAAACTATGTACCGTATGGCCCTATAAACTGTGTTGGGATGAAAGCTAGCCACTTTGAGCAATGTGGGAAGTGCTGGGGCAGTTTGGGACAACAGGGCCAAAACCCTAACCCTAACCCTAACCCTTTCACAGTCCCAAAGTGCCATTTTCACAGTAAAAAAAAAAAGATTCATTTTGCTTAGCTTAGTCTGTAACTTGAAAACTATGTACCGTATGGCCCTATAAACTGTGTTGGGATGAAAGCTAGCCACTTTGAGCAATGTGGGAAGTGCTGGGGCAGTTTGGGACAACAGGGCCAAAACCCTAACCCTAACCCCAACCCTTTCACAGTCCCAAAGTGCCATTTTCACAGTAAAAAAAAAAATATTCATTTTGCTTAGCTTAGTCTGTAACTTGAAAACTATGTACCGTATGGCCCTATAAACTGTGTTGGGATGAAAGCTAGCCACTTTGAGCAATGTGGGAAGTGCTGGGGCAGTTTGGGACAACAGGGCCAAAATGTCACTTTCACAGTCCCAAAGTGCCATTTTCACAGTAAAAAGGCCTGGTTCACTTTTGCTTAACTTAGTCTGTAACTTGAAAACTATGTACCGTATGGCCCTATAAACTGTGTTGGGATGAAAGCTAGCCACTTTGAGCAATGTGGGAAGTGCTGGGGCAGTTTGGGACAACAGGGCCAAAACCCTAACCCTAACCCTAACCCTTTCACAGTCCCAAAGTGCCATTTTCACAGTAAAAAAAAAAAGATTCATTTTGCTTAGCTTAGTCTGTAACTTGAAAACTATGTACCGTATGGCCCTATAAACTGTGTTGGGATGAAAGCTAGCCACTTTGAGCAATGTGGGAAGTGCTGGGGCAGTTTGGGACAACAGGGCCAAAATGTCACTTTCACAGTCCCAAAGTGTCATTTTCACAGTAAAAAGGCCTGGTTCACTTTTGCTTAGCTTAGTCTGTAACTTGAAAACTATGTACCGTATGGCCCTATAAACTGTGTTGGGATGAAAGCTAGCCACTTTGAGCAATGTGGGAAGTGCTGGGGCAGTTTGGGACAACAGGGCCAAAACCCTAACCCTAACCCTAACCCTTTCACAGTCCCAAAGTGCCATTTTCACAGTAAAAAAAAAAAGATTCATTTTGCTTAGCTTAGTCTGTAACTTGAAAACTATGTACCGTATGGCCCTATAAACTGTGTTGGGATGAAAGCTAGCCACTTTGAGCAATGTGGGAAGTGCTGGGGCAGTTTGGGACAACAGGGCCAAAACCCTAACCCTAACCCCAACCCTTTCACAGTCCCAAAGTGCCATTTTCACAGTAAAAAAAAAAAGATTAATTTTGCTTAGCTTAGTCTGTAACTTGAAAACTATGTACCGTATGGCCCTATAAACTGTGTTGGGATGAAAGCTAGCCACTTTGAGCAATGTGGGAAGTGCTGGGGTAGTTTGGGACAACAGGGCCAAAATGTCACTTTCACAGTCCCAAAGTGCCATTTTCACAGTAAAAAGGCCTGGTTCACTTTTGCTTAGCTTAGTCTGTAACTTGAAAACTATGTACCGTATGGCCCTATAAACTGTGTTGGGATGAAAGCTAGCCACTTTGAGCAATGTGGGAAGTGCTGGGGCAGTTTGGGACAACAGGGCCAAAATGTCACTTTCACAGTCCCAAAGTGCCATTTTCACAGTAAAAAGGCCTGGTTCACTTTTGCTTAGCTTAGTCTGTAAATTGAAAACTATGTACCGTATGGCCCTAAAAACTGTTGGGATGAAAGCTAGCCACTTTGAGCAATGTGGGAAGTGCTGGGGCAGTTTGGGACAACAGGGCCAAAACCCTAACCCTAACCCTTTCACAGTCCCAAAGTGCCATTTTCACAGTAAAAAAAAAAAGATTCATTTTGCTTAGCTTAGTCTGTAACTTGAAAACTATGTACCGTATGGCCCTATAAACTGTGTTGGGATGAAAGCTAGCCACTTTGAGCAATGTGGGAAGTGCTGGGGCAGTTTGGGACAACAGGGCCAAAACCCTAACCCTAACCCTTTCACAGTCCCAAAGTGCCATTTTCACAGTAAAAAAAAAAAGATTCATTTTGCTTAGCTTAGTCTGTAACTTGAAAACTATGTACCGTATGGCCCTATAAACTGTGTTGGGATGAAATCTAGCCACTTTGAGCAATGTGGGAAGTGCTGGGGCAGTTTGGGACAACAGGGCCAAAATGTCACTTTCACAGTCCCAAAGTGCCGTTTTCACAGTAAAAAGGCCTGGTTCACTTTTGCTTAGCTTAGTCTGTAACTTGAAAACTATGTACCGTATGGCCCTATAAACTGTGTTGGGATGAAAGCTAGCCACTTTGAGCAATGTGGGAAGTGCTGGGGCAGTTTGGGACAACAGGGCCAAAATGTCACTTTCACAGTCCCAAAGTGCCATTTTCACAGTAAAAAGGCCTGATTCACTTTTGCTTAGCTTAGTCTGTAACTTGAAAACTATGTACCGTATGGCCCTATAAACTGTGTTGGGATGAAAGCTAGCCACTTTGAGCAATGTGGGAAGTGCTGGGGCAGTTTGGGACAACAGGGCCAAAATGTCACTTTCACAGTCCCAAAGTGCCATTTTCACAGTAAAAAGGCCTGGTTCACTTTTGCTTAGCTTAGTCTGTAACTTGAAAACTATGTACCGTATGGCCCTAAAAACTGTGTTGGGATGAAAGCTAGCCACTTTGAGCAATGTGGGAAGTGCTGGGGCAGTTTGGGACAACAGGGCCAAAACCCTAACCCTAACCCTTTCACAGTCCCAAAGTGCCATTTTCACAGTAAAAAAAAAAAGATTCATTTTGCTTAGCTTAGTCTGTAACTTGAAAACTATGTACCGTATGGCCCTATAAACTGTGTTGGGATGAAAGCTAGCCACTTTGAGCAATGTGGGAAGTGCTGGGGCAGTTTGGGACAACAGGGCCAAAATGTCACTTTCACAGTCCCAAAGTGCCGTTTTCACAGTAAAAAGGCCTGGTTCACTTTTGCTTAGCTTAGTCTGTAACTTGAAAACTATGTACCGTATGGCCCTATAAACTGTGTTGGGATGAAAGCTAGCCACTTTGAGCAATGTGGGAAGTGCTGGGGCAGTTTGGGACAACAGGGCCAAAACCCTAACCCTAACCCTAACCCTTTCACAGTCCCAAAGTGCCATTTTCACAGTAAAAAAAAAAAGATTAATTTTGCTTAGCTTAGTCTGTAACTTGAAAACTATGTACAGTATGGCCCTATAAACTGTGTTGGGATGAAAGCTAGCCACTTTGAGCAATGTGGGAAGTGCTGGGGCAGTTTGGGACAACAGGGCCAAAATGTCACTTTCACAGTCCCAAAGTGCCATTTTCACAGTAAAAAGGCCTGGTTCACTTTTGCTTAGCTTAGTCTGTAACTTGAAAACTATGTACCGTATGGCCCTATAAACTGTGTTGGGATGAAAGCTAGCCACTTTGAGCAATGTGGGAAGTGCTGGGGCAGTTTGGGACAACAGGGCCAAAACCCTAACCCTAACCCTAACCCTTTCACAGTCCCAAAGTGCCATTTTCACAGTAAAAAAAAAAAGATTCATTTTGCTTAGCTTAGTCTGTAACTTGAAAACTATGTACCGTATGGCCCTATAAACTGTGTTGGGATGAAAGCTAGCCACTTTGAGCAATGTGGGAAGTGCTGGGGCAGTTTGGGACAACAGGGCCAAAATGTCACTTTCACAGTCCCAAAGTGCCATTTTCACAGTAAAAAGGCCTGGTTCACTTTTGCTTAGCTTAGTCTGTAACTTGAAAACTATGTACCGTATGGCCCTATAAACTGTGTTGGGATGAAAGCTAGCCACTTTGAGCAATGTGGGAAGTGCTGGGGCAGTTTGGGACAACAGGGCCAAAATGTCACTTTCACAGTCCCAAAGTGCCATTTTCACAGTAAAAAGGCCTGGTTCACTTTTGCTTAGCTTAGTCTGTAACTTGAAAACTATGTACCGTATGGCCCTATAAACTGTGTTGGGATGAAAGCTAGCCACTTTGAGCAATGTGGGAAGTGCTGGGGCAGTTTGGGACAACAGGGCCAAAATGTCACTTTCACAGTCCCAAAGTGCCATTTTCACAGTAAAAAGGCCTGGTTCACTTTTGCTTAGCTTAGTCTGTAACTTGAAAACTATGTACCGTATGGCCCTAAAAACTGTGTTGGGATGAAAGCTAGCCACTTTGAGCAATGTGGGAAGTGCTGGGGCAGTTTGGGACAACAGGGCCAAAACCCTAACCCTAACCCTTTCACAGTCCCAAAGTGCCATTTTCACAGTAAAAAAAAAAAAGATTAATTTTGCTTAGCTTAGTCTGTAACTTGAAAACTATGTACCGTATGGCCCTATAAACTGTGTTGGGATGAAAGCTAGCCACTTTGAGCAATGTGGGAAGTGCTGGGGCAGTTTGGGACAACAGGGCCAAAATGTCACTTTCACAGTCCCAAAGTGCCATTTTCACAGTAAAAAGGCCTGGTTCACTTTTGCTTAGCTTAGTCTGTAACTTGAAAACTATGTACCGTATGGCCCTATAAACTGTGTTGGGATGAAAGCTAGCCACTTTGAGCAATGTGGGAAGTGCTGGGGCAGTTTGGGACAACAGGGCCAAAATGTCACTTTCACAGTCCCAAAGTGCCATTTTCACAGTAAAAAGGCCTGGTTCACTTTTGCTTAGCTTAGTCTGTAACTTGAAAACTATGTACCGTATGGCCCTATAAACTGTGTTGGGATGAAAGCTAGCCACTTTGAGCAATGTGGGAAGTGCTGGGGCAGTTTGGGACAACAGGGCCAAAATGTCACTTTCACAGTCCCAAAGTGCCATTTTCACAGTAAAAAGGCCTGGTTCACTTTTGCTTAGCTTAGTCTGTAACTTGAAAACTATGTACCGTATGGCCCTATAAACTGTGTTGGGATGAAAGCTAGCCACTTTGAGCAATGTGGGAAGTGCTGGGGCAGTTTGGGACAACAGGGCCAAAATGTCACTTTCACAGTCCCAAAGTGCCGTTTTCACAGTAAAAAGGCCTGGTTCACTTTTGCTTAGCTTAGTCTGTAACTTGAAAACTATGTACCGTATGGCCCTATAAACTGTGTTGGGATGAAAGCTAGCCACTTTGAGCAATGTGGGAAGTGCTGGGGCAGTTTGGGACAACAGGGCCAAAACCCTAACCCTAACCCTAACCCTTTCACAGTCCCAAAGTGCCATTTTCACAGTAAAAAAAAAAAGATTCATTTTGCTTAGCTTAGTCTGTAACTTGAAAACTATGTACAGTATGGCCCTATAAACTGTGTTGGGATGAAAGCTAGCCACTTTGAGCAATGTGGGAAGTGCTGGGGCAGTTTGGGACAACAGGGCCAAAATGTCACTTTCACAGTCCCAAAGTGCCATTTTCACAGTAAAAAGGCCTGGTTCACTTTTGCTTAGCTTAGTCTGTAACTTGAAAACTATGTACCGTATGGCCGTATAAACTGTGTTGGGATGAAAGCTAGCCACTTTGAGCAATGTGGGAAGTGCTGGGGCAGTTTGGGACAACAGGGCCAAAACCCTAACCCTAACCCTAACCCTTTCACAGTCCCAAAGTGCCATTTTCACAGTAAAAAAAAAAAGATTCATTTTGCTTAGCTTAGTCTGTAACTTGAAAACTATGTACCGTATGGCCCTATAAACTGTGTTGGGATGAAAGCTAGCCACTTTGAGCAATGTGGGAAGTGCTGGGGCAGTTTGGGACAACAGGGCCAAAATGTCACTTTCACAGTCCCAAAGTGCCATTTTCACAGTAAAAAGGCCTGGTTCACTTTTGCTTAGCTTAGTCTGTAACTTGAAAACTATGTACCGTATGGCCCTATAAACTGTGTTGGGATGAAAGCTAGCCACTTTGAGCAATGTGGGAAGTGCTGGGGCAGTTTGGGACAACAGGGCCAAAATGTCACTTTCACAGTCCCAAAGTGCCATTTTCACAGTAAAAAGGCCTGGTTCACTTTTGCTTAGCTTAGTCTGTAACTTGAAAACTATGTACCGTATGGCCCTATAAACTGTGTTGGGATGAAAGCTAGCCACTTTGAGCAATGTGGGAAGTGCTGGGGCAGTTTGGGACAACAGGGCCAAAATGTCACTTTCACAGTCCCAAAGTGCCATTTTCACAGTAAAAAGGCCTGGTTCACTTTTGCTTAGCTTAGTCTGTAAATTGAAAACTATGTACCGTATGGCCCTAAAAACTGTGTTGGGATGAAAGCTAGCCACTTTGAGCAATGTGGGAAGTGCTGGGGCAGTTTGGGACAACAGGGCCAAAATGTCACTTTCACAGTCCCAAAGTGCCGTTTTCACAGTAAAAAGGCCTGGTTCACTTTTGCTTAGCTTAGTCTGTAACTTGAAAACTATGTACCGTATGGCCCTATAAACTGTGTTGGGATGAAAGCTAGCCACTTTGAGCAATGTGGGAAGTGCTGGGGCAGTTTGGGACAACAGGGCCAAAACCCTAACCCTAACCCTAACCCTTTCACAGTCCCAAAGTGCCATTTTCACAGTAAAAAAAAAAAGATTCATTTTGCTTAGCTTAGTCTGTAACTTGAAAACTATGTACAGTATGGCCCTATAAACTGTGTTGGGATGAAAGCTAGCCACTTTGAGCAATGTGGGAAGTGCTGGGGCAGTTTGGGACAACAGGGCCAAAATGTCACTTTCACAGTCCCAAAGTGCCATTTTCACAGTAAAAAGGCCTGGTTCACTTTTGCTTAGCTTAGTCTGTAACTTGAAAACTATGTACCGTATGGCCGTATAAACTGTGTTGGGATGAAAGCTAGCCACTTTGAGCAATGTGGGAAGTGCTGGGGCAGTTTGGGACAACAGGGCCAAAACCCTAACCCTAACCCTAACCCTTTCACAGTCCCAAAGTGCCATTTTCACAGTAAAAAAAAAAAGATTCATTTTGCTTAGCTTAGTCTGTAACTTGAAAACTATGTACCGTATGGCCCTATAAACTGTGTTGGGATGAAAGCTAGCCACTTTGAGCAATGTGGGAAGTGCTGGGGCAGTTTGGGACAACAGGGCCAAAATGTCACTTTCACAGTCCCAAAGTGCCATTTTCACAGTAAAAAGGCCTGGTTCACTTTTGCTTAGCTTAGTCTGTAACTTGAAAACTATGTACCGTATGGCCCTATAAACTGTGTTGGGATGAAAGCTAGCCACTTTGAGCAATGTGGGAAGTGCTGGGGCAGTTTGGGACAACAGGGCCAAAATGTCACTTTCACAGTCCCAAAGTGCCATTTTCACAGTAAAAAGGCCTGGTTCACTTTTGCTTAGCTTAGTCTGTAACTTGAAAACTATGTACCGTATGGCCCTATAAACTGTGTTGGGATGAAAGCTAGCCACTTTGAGCAATGTGGGAAGTGCTGGGGCAGTTAGGGACAACAGGGCCAAAATGTCACTTTCACAGTCCCAAAGTGCCATTTTCACAGTAAAAAGGCCTGGTTCACTTTTGCTTAGCTTAGTCTGTAAATTGAAAACTATGTACCGTATGGCCCTAAAAACTGTGTTGGGATGAAAGCTAGCCACTTTTAGCAATGTGGGAAGTGCTGGGGCAGTTTGGGACAACAGGGCCAAAACCCTAACCCTAACCCTAACCCTTTCACAGTCCCAAAGTGCCATTTTCACAGTAAAAAAAAAAGATTAATTTTGCTTAGCTTAGTCTGTAACTTGAAAACTATGTACCGTATGGCCCTATAAACTGTGTTGGGATGAAAGCTAGCCACTTTGAGCAATGTGGGAAGTGCTGGGGCAGTTTGGGACAACAGGGCCAAAATGTCACTTTCACAGTCCCAAAGTGCCGTTTTCACAGTAAAAAGGCCTGGTTCACTTTTGCTTAGCTTAGTCTGTAACTTGAAAACTATGTACCGTATGGCCCTATAAACTGTGTTGGGATGAAAGCTAGCCACTTTGAGCAATGTGGGAAGTGCTGGGGCAGTTTGGGACAACAGGGCCAAAATGTCACTTTCACAGTCCCAAAGTGCCATTTTCACAGTAAAAAGGCCTGGTTCACTTTTGCTTAGCTTAGTCTGTAACTTGAAAACTATGTACCGTATGGCCCTATAAACTGTGTTGGGATGAAAGCTAGCCACTTTGAGCAATGTGGGAAGTGCTGGGGCAGTTTGGGACAACAGGGCCAAAATGTCACTTTCACAGTCCCAAAGTGCCATTTTCACAGTAAAAAGGCCTGGTTCACTTTTGCTTAGCTTAGTCTGTAACTTGAAAACTATGTACCGTATGGCCCTAAAAACTGTGTTGGGATGAAAGCTAGCCACTTTGAGCAATGTGGGAAGTGCTGGGGCAGTTTGGGACAACAGGGCCAAAATGTCACTTTCACAGTCCCAAAGTGCCATTTTCACAGTAAAAAGGCCTGGTTCACTTTTGCTTAGCTTAGTCTGTAACTTGAAAACTATGTACCGTATGGCCCTATAAACTGTGTTGGGATGAAAGCTAGCCACTTTGAGCAATGTGGGAAGTGCTGGGGCAGTTTGGGACAACAGGGCCAAAATGTCACTTTCACAGTCCCAAAGTGCCATTTTCACAGTAAAAAGGCCTGGTTCACTTTTGCTTAGCTTAGTCTGTAACTTGAAAACTATGTACCGTATGGCCCTATAAACTGTGTTGGGATGAAAGCTAGCCACTTTGAGCAATGTGGAAAGTGCTGGGGCAGTTTGGGACAACAGGGCCAAAATGTCACTTTCACAGTCCCAAAGTGCCGTTTTCACAGTAAAAAGGCCTGGTTCACTTTTGCTTAGCTTAGTCTGTAACTTGAAAACTATGTACCGTATGGCCCTATAAACTGTGTTGGGATGAAAGCTAGCCACTTTGAGCAATGTGGGAAGTGCTGGGGCAGTTTGGGACAACAGGGCCAAAATGTCACTTTCACAGTCCCAAAGTGCCGTTTTCACAGTAAAAAGGCCTGGTTCACTTTTGCTTAGCTTAGTCTGTAACTTGAAAACTATGTACCGTATGGCCCTATAAACTGTGTTGGGATGAAAGCTAGCCACTTTGAGCAATGTGGGAAGTGCTGGGGCAGTTTGGACAACAGGGCCAAAATGTCACTTTCACAGTCCCAAAGTGCCATTTTCACAGTAAAAAGGCCTGGTTCACTTTTGCTTAGCTTAGTCTGTAACTTGAAAACTATGTACCGTATGGCCCTATAAACTGTGTTGGGATGAAAGCTAGCCACTTTGAGCAATGTGGGAAGTGCTGGGGCAGTTTGGGACAACAGGGCCAAAACCCTAACCCTAACCCTAACCCTTTCACAGTCCCAAAGTGCCATTTTCACAGTAAAAAAAAAAAGATTCATTTTGCTTAGCTTAGTCTGTAACTTGAAAACTATGTACCGTATGGCCCTATAAACTGTGTTGGGATGAAAGCTAGCCACTTTGAGCAATGTGGGAAGTGCTGGGGCAGTTTGGGACAACAGGGCCAAAATGTCACTTTCACAGTCCCAAAGTGCCATTTTCACAGTAAAAAGGCCTGGTTCACTTTTGCTTAGCTTAGTCTGTAACTTGAAAACTATGTACCGTATGGCCCTATAAACTGTGTTGGGATGAAAGCTAGCCACTTTGAGCAATGTGGGAAGTGCTGGGGCAGTTTGGGACAACAGGGCCAAAATGTCACTTTCACAGTCCCAAAGTGCCGTTTTCACAGTAAAAAGGCCTGGTTCACTTTTGCTTAGCTTAGTCTGTAACTTGAAAACTATGTACCGTATGGCCCTATAAACTGTGTTGGGATGAAAGCTAGCCACTTTGAGCAATGTGGGAAGTGCTGGGGCAGTTTGGGACAACAGGGCCAAAACCCTAACCCTAACCCTAACCCTTTCACAGTCCCAAAGTGCCATTTTCACAGTAAAAAAAAAAAGATTCATTTTGCTTAGCTTAGTCTGTAACTTGAAAACTATGTACAGTATGGCCCTATAAACTGTGTTGGGATGAAAGCTAGCCACTTTGAGCAATGTGGGAAGTGCTGGGGCAGTTTGGGACAACAGGGCCAAAATGTCACTTTCACAGTCCCAAAGTGCCATTTTCACAGTAAAAAGGCCTGGTTCACTTTTGCTTAGCTTAGTCTGTAACTTGAAAACGATGTACCGTATGGCCGTATAAACTGTGTTGGGATGAAAGCTAGCCACTTTGAGCAATGTGGGAAGTGCTGGGGCAGTTTGGGACAACAGGGCCAAAACCCTAACCCTAACCCTAACCCTTTCACAGTCCCAAAGTGCCATTTTCACAGTAAAAAAAAAAAGATTCATTTTGCTTAGCTTAGTCTGTAACTTGAAAACTATGTACCGTATGGCCCTATAAACTGTGTTGGGATGAAAGCTAGCCACTTTGAGCAATGTGGGAAGTGCTGGGGCAGTTTGGGACAACAGGGCCAAAATGTCACTTTCACAGTCCCAAAGTGCCATTTTCACAGTAAAAAGGCCTGGTTCACTTTTGCTTAGCTTAGTCTGTAACTTGAAAACTATGTACCGTATGGCCCTATAAACTGTGTTGGGATGAAAGCTAGCCACTTTGAGCAATGTGGGAAGTGCTGGGGCAGTTTGGGACAACAGGGCCAAAATGTCACTTTCACAGTCCCAAAGTGCCATTTTCACAGTAAAAAGGCCTGGTTCACTTTTGCTTAGCTTAGTCTGTAACTTGAAAACTATGTACCGTATGGCCCTATAAACTGTGTTGGGATGAAAGCTAGCCACTTTGAGCAATGTGGGAAGTGCTGGGGCAGTTTGGGACAACAGGGCCAAAATGTCACTTTCACAGTCCCAAAGTGCCATTTTCACAGTAAAAAGGCCTGGTTCACTTTTGCTTAGCTTAGTCTGTAAATTGAAAACTATGTACCGTATGGCCCTAAAAACTGTGTTGGGATGAAAGCTAGCCACTTTGAGCAATGTGGGAAGTGCTGGGGCAGTTTGGGACAACAGGGCCAAAACCCTAACCCTAACCCTAACCCTTTCACAGTCCCAAAGTGCCATTTTCACAGTAAAAAAAAAAGATTCATTTTGCTTAGCTTAGTCTGTAACTTGAAAACTATGTACCGTATGGCCCTATAAACTGTGTTGGGATGAAAGCTAGCCACTTTGAGCAATGTGGGAAGTGCTGGGGCAGTTTGGGACAACAGGGCCAAAATGTCACTTTCACAGTCCCAAAGTGCCGTTTTCACAGTAAAAAGGCCTGGTTCACTTTTGCTTAGCTTAGTCTGTAACTTGAAAACTATGTACCGTATGGCCCTATAAACTGTGTTGGGATGAAAGCTAGCCACTTTGAGCAATGTGGGAAGTGCTGGGGCAGTTTGGGACAACAGGGCCAAAATGTCACTTTCACAGTCCCAAAGTGCCATTTTCACAGTAAAAAGGCCTGGTTCACTTTTGCTTAGCTTAGTCTGTAACTTGAAAACTATGTACCGTATGGCCCTATAAACTGTGTTGGGATGAAAGCTAGCCACTTTGAGCAATGTGGGAAGTGCTGGGGCAGTTTGGGACAACAGGGCCAAAATGTCACTTTCACAGTCCCAAAGTGCCATTTTCACAGTAAAAAGGCCTGGTTCACTTTTGCTTAGCTTAGTCTGTAACTTGAAAACTATGTACCGTATGGCCCTAAAAACTGTGTTGGGATGAAAGCTAGCCACTTTGAGCAATGTGGGAAGTGCTGGGGCAGTTTGGGACAACAGGGCCAAAATGTCACTTTCACAGTCCCAAAGTGCCATTTTCACAGTAAAAAGGCCTGGTTCACTTTTGCTTAGCTTAGTCTGTAACTTGAAAACTATGTACCGTATGGCCCTATAAACTGTGTTGGGATGAAAGCTAGCCACTTTGAGCAATGTGGGAAGTGCTGGGGCAGTTTGGGACAACAGGGCCAAAATGTCACTTTCACAGTCCCAAAGTGCCATTTTCACAGTAAAAAGGCCTGGTTCACTTTTGCTTAGCTTAGTCTGTAACTTGAAAACTATGTACCGTATGGCCCTATAAACTGTGTTGGGATGAAAGCTAGCCACTTTGAGCAATGTGGAAAGTGCTGGGGCAGTTTGGGACAACAGGGCCAAAATGTCACTTTCACAGTCCCAAAGTGCCGTTTTCACAGTAAAAAGGCCTGGTTCACTTTTGCTTAGCTTAGTCTGTAACTTGAAAACTATGTACCGTATGGCCCTATAAACTGTGTTGGGATGAAAGCTAGCCACTTTGAGCAATGTGGGAAGTGCTGGGGCAGTTTGGGACAACAGGGCCAAAATGTCACTTTCACAGTCCCAAAGTGCCGTTTTCACAGTAAAAAGGCCTGGTTCACTTTTGCTTAGCTTAGTCTGTAACTTGAAAACTATGTACCGTATGGCCCTATAAACTGTGTTGGGATGAAAGCTAGCCACTTTGAGCAATGTGGGAAGTGCTGGGGCAGTTTGGACAACAGGGCCAAAATGTCACTTTCACAGTCCCAAAGTGCCATTTTCACAGTAAAAAGGCCTGGTTCACTTTTGCTTAGCTTAGTCTGTAACTTGAAAACTATGTACCGTATGGCCCTATAAACTGTGTTGGGATGAAAGCTAGCCACTTTGAGCAATGTGGGAAGTGCTGGGGCAGTTTGGGACAACAGGGCCAAAATGTCACTTTCACAGTCCCAAAGTGCCGTTTTCACAGTAAAAAGGCCTGGTTCACTTTTGCTTAGCTTAGTCTGTAACTTGAAAACTATGTACCGTATGGCCCTATAAACTGTGTTGGGATGAAAGCTAGCCACTTTGAGCAATGTGGGAAGTGCTGGGGCAGTTTGGGACAACAGGGCCAAAACCCTAACCCTAACCCTAACCCTTTCACAGTCCCAAAGTGCCATTTTCACAGTAAAAAAAAAAAGATTCATTTTGCTTAGCTTAGTCTGTAACTTGAAAACTATGTACCGTATGGCCCTATAAACTGTGTTGGGATGAAAGCTAGCCACTTTGAGCAATGTGGGAAGTGCTGGGGCAGTTTGGGACAACAGGGCCAAAATGTCACTTTCACAGTCCCAAAGTGCCATTTTCACAGTAAAAAGGCCTGGTTCACTTTTGCTTAGCTTAGTCTGTAACTTGAAAACTATGTACCGTATGGCCCTATAAACTGTGTTGGGATGAAAGCTAGCCACTTTGAGCAATGTGGGAAGTGCTGGGGCAGTTTGGGACAACAGGGCCAAAATGTCACTTTCACAGTCCCAAAGTGCCATTTTCACAGTAAAAAGGCCTGGTTCACTTTTGCTTAGCTTAGTCTGTAACTTGAAAACTATGTACCGTATGGCCCTATAAACTGTGTTGGGATGAAAGCTAGCCACTTTGAGCAATGTGGGAAGTGCTGGGGCAGTTTGGGACAACAGGGCCAAAATGTCACTTTCACAGTCCCAAAGTGCCATTTTCACAGTAAAAAGGCCTGGTTCACTTTTGCTTAGCTTAGTCTGTAACTTGAAAACTATGTACCGTATGGCCCTAAAAACTGTGTTGGGATGAAAGCTAGCCACTTTGAGCAATGTGGGAAGTGCTGGGGCAGTTTGGGACAACAGGGCCAAAACCCTAACCCTAACCCTTTCACAGTCCCAAAGTGCCATTTTCACAGTAAAAAAAAATATATTCATTTTGCTTAGCTTAGTCTGTAACTTGAAAACTATGTACCGTATGGCCCTATAAACTGTGTTGGGATGAAAGCTAGCCACTTTGAGCAATGTGGGAAGTGCTGGGGCAGTTTGGGACAACAGGGCCAAAATGTCACTTTCACAGTCCCAAAGTGCCATTTTCACAGTAAAAAGGCCTGGTTCACTTTTGCTTAGCTTAGTCTGTAACTTGAAAACTATGTACCGTATGGCCCTATAAACTGTGTTGGGATGAAAGCTAGCCACTTTGAGCAATGTGGGAAGTGCTGGGGCAGTTTGGGACAACAGGGCCAAAATGTCACTTTCACAGTCCCAAAGTGCCATTTTCACAGTAAAAAGGCCTGGTTCACTTTTGCTTAGCTTAGTCTGTAACTTGAAAACTATGTACCGTATGGCCCTATAAACTGTGTTGGGATGAAAGCTAGCCACTTTGAGCAATGTGGGAAGTGCTGGGGCAGTTTGGGACAACAGGGCCAAAATGTCACTTTCACAGTCCCAAAGTGCCATTTTCACAGTAAAAAGGCCTGGTTCACTTTTGCTTAGCTTAGTCTGTAACTTGAAAACTATGTACCGTATGGCCCTATAAACTGTGTTGGGATGAAAGCTAGCCACTTTGAGCAATGTGGGAAGTGCTGGGGCAGTTTGGGACAACAGGGCCAAAATGTCACTTTCACAGTCCCAAAGTGCCATTTTCACAGTAAAAAGGCCTGGTTCACTTTTGCTTAGCTTAGTCTGTAACTTGAAAACTATGTACCGTATGGCCCTATAAACTGTGTTGGGATGAAAGCTAGCCACTTTGAGCAATGTGGGAAGTGCTGGGGCAGTTTGGGACAACAGGGCCAAAATGTCACTTTCACAGTCCCAAAGTGCCATTTTCACAGTAAAAAGGCCTGGTTCACTTTTGCTTAGCTTAGTCTGTAACTTGAAAACTATGTACCGTATGGCCCTATAAACTGTGTTGGGATGAAAGCTAGCCACTTTGAGCAATGTGGAAAGTGCTGGGGCAGTTTGGGACAACAGGGCCAAAATGTCACTTTCACAGTCCCAAAGTGCCGTTTTCACAGTAAAAAGGCCTGGTTCACTTTTGCTTAGCTTAGTCTGTAACTTGAAAACTATGTACCGTATGGCCCTATAAACTGTGTTGGGATGAAAGCTAGCCACTTTGAGCAATGTGGGAAGTGCTGGGGCAGTTTGGGACAACAGGGCCAAAATGTCACTTTCACAGTCCCAAAGTGCCGTTTTCACAGTAAAAAGGCCTGGTTCACTTTTGCTTAGCTTAGTCTGTAACTTGAAAACTATGTACCGTATGGCCCTATAAACTGTGTTGGGATGAAAGCTAGCCACTTTGAGCAATGTGGGAAGTGCTGGGGCAGTTTGGACAACAGGGCCAAAATGTCACTTTCACAGTCCCAAAGTGCCATTTTCACAGTAAAAAGGCCTGGTTCACTTTTGCTTAGCTTAGTCTGTAACTTGAAAACTATGTACCGTATGGCCCTATAAACTGTGTTGGGATGAAAGCTAGCCACTTTGAGCAATGTGGGAAGTGCTGGGGCAGTTTGGGACAACAGGGCCAAAATGTCACTTTCACAGTCCCAAAGTGCCGTTTTCACAGTAAAAAGGCCTGGTTCACTTTTGCTTAGCTTAGTCTGTAACTTGAAAACTATGTACCGTATGGCCCTATAAACTGTGTTGGGATGAAAGCTAGCCACTTTGAGCAATGTGGGAAGTGCTGGGGCAGTTTGGGACAACAGGGCCAAAACCCTAACCCTAACCCTAACCCTTTCACAGTCCCAAAGTGCCATTTTCACAGTAAAAAAAAAAAGATTCATTTTGCTTAGCTTAGTCTGTAACTTGAAAACTATGTACCGTATGGCCCTATAAACTGTGTTGGGATGAAAGCTAGCCACTTTGAGCAATGTGGGAAGTGCTGGGGCAGTTTGGGACAACAGGGCCAAAATGTCACTTTCACAGTCCCAAAGTGCCATTTTCACAGTAAAAAGGCCTGGTTCACTTTTGCTTAGCTTAGTCTGTAACTTGAAAACTATGTACCCTATGGCCCTATAAACTGTGTTGGGATGAAAGCTAGCCACTTTGAGCAATGTGGGAAGTGCTGGGGCAGTTTGGGACAACAGGGCCAAAATGTCACTTTCACAGTCCCAAAGTGCCATTTTCACAGTAAAAAGGCCTGGTTCACTTTTGCTTAGCTTAGTCTGTAACTTGAAAACTATGTACCGTATGGCCCTATAAACTGTGTTGGGATGAAAGCTTGCCACTTTAACAATAATATAGTTTAATAATATAGTTTAATAATATACTTAATAATATAGTTTAATAATATACTTAATAATATAGGTTATATAACCTAACCTATATATATTAAACTATATATATTAAACTATATTATTAAACTATATTATTAAAGTATATTATTAAAGTATATTATTAAAGTATATTATTAAGTATATTATTAAACTATATTATTAAAGTATATTATTAAAGTATATTATTAAGTATATTATTAAGTATAATAAAGTATATTATTAAAGTATATTATTAAAGTATATTATTAAAGTATATTATTAAGTATATTATTAAGTATATTATTAAAGTATATTATTAAAGTATATTATTAAAGTATATTATTAAGTATATTATTAAAGTATATTATTAAAGTATATTATTAAAGTATATTATTAAGTATATTATTAAGTAGATTATTAAGTATATTATTAAACTATATTATTAAGTATATTATTAAACTATATTATTAAACTATATTATTAAACTATATTATTAAACTATATTATTAAACTATATTATTAAGTATATTATTAAACTATATTATTAAAGTATATTATTAAGTATGTTATTAAGTATATTATTAAAGTATATTTTTTAAAGTATATTATTAAAGTATATTATTAAAGTATATTATTAAACTATATTATTAAACTATATTATTAAACTATATTATTAAGTATATTATTAAACTATATTATTAAACTATATTATTAAACTATATTATTAAGTATATTATTAAACTATATTATTAAACTATATTATTAAAGTATATTATTAAACTATATTATTAAAGTATATTATTAAACTATATTATTAAAGTATATTATTAAACTATATTATTAAGTATATTATTAAACTATATTATTAAACTATATTATTAAACTATAGTATAAAGTATATTATTAAACTATATTATTAAACTATATTATTAAAGTATATTATTAAAGTATATTATTAAACTATATTATTAAAGTATATTATTAAAGTATATTATTAAAGTATATTATTAAACTATATTATTAAACTATATTATTAAACTATATTATTAAGTATATTATTAAACTATATTATTAAACTATATTATTGAACTATATTATTAAACTATATTATTAAAGTATATTTTAAGTATATTATTAAAGTATATTATCAAAGTATATTATTAAACTATATTATTAAACTATATTATTAAGTATATTATTAAACTATATTATTAAGTATATTATTAAGTATATTATTAAAGTATATTATTAAACTATATTATTAAGTATATTATTAAACTATATTATTAAAGTATATTATTAAAGTATATTATTAAAGTATATTATTAAAGTATATTATTAAAGTATATTATTTAAGTATATTATTAAAGTATATTATTTAAGTATATTATTAAAGTATATTATTAAGTATATTATTAAAGTATATTATTAAAGGATATTATTAAAGGATATTATTCAACTATATTATTAAGTATATTATTAAAGTATATTATTAAAGTATATTATTAAGTATATTATTAAACTATATTATTCAACTATATTATTCAACTATATTATTAAAGTATATTATTAAAGTATATTATTAAACTATATTATTAAGTATATTATTAAGTATATTATTAAAGTATATTATTCAACTATATTATTCAACTATATTATTCAACTATATTATTAAAGTATATTATTAAACTATATTATTAAGTATATTATTAAGTATATTATTAAAGTATATTATTAAACTATATTATTAAAGTATATTATTAAACTATATTATTACGTATATTATTAAACTATAGTATAAAGTATATTATTAAAGTATATTATTAAAGTATATTATTAAAGTATATTATTAAAGTATATTATTAAAGTATATTATTAAACTATATTATTAAAGTATATTATTAAACTATATTATTAAGTATATTATTAAACTATATTATTAAACTATATTATTGAACTATATTATTAAACTATATTATTAAAGTATATTTTTTAAAGTATATTATTAAACTATATTATTAAACTATATTATTAAACTATATTATTAAGTATATTATTAAACTATATTATTAAAGTATATTTTAAGTATATTATTAAAGTATATTATTAAACTATATTATTAAAGTATATTATTAAACTATATTATTCAACTATATTATTAAAGTATATTATTAAAGTATATTATTAAACTATAGTATTAAAGTATATTATTAAACTATATTATTAAGTATATTATTAAACTATATTATTAAGTATATTATTAAAGTATATTATTAAACTATATTATTAAGTATATTATTAAAGTATATTATTAAAGTATATTATTAAAGTATATTATTAAAGTATATTATTAAAGTATATTATTAAGTATATTATTAAAGTATATTATTAAAGTATATTATTAAACTATATTATTAAGTATATTATTAAACTATATTATTAAGTATATTATTAAAGTATATTATTAAAGTATATTATTAAAGTATATTATTAAAGTATATTATTAAAGTATATTATTAAAGTATATTATTAAAGTATATTATTAAGTATATTATTAAAGTATATTATTAAAGTATATTATTAAAGTATATTATTAAAGTATATTATTAAGTATATTATTAAAGTATATTATTAAAGTATATTATTAAAGGATATTATTCAACTATATTATTAAGTATATTATTAAAGTATATTATTAAACTATATTATTAAGTATATTATTAAGTATATTATTAAAGTATATTATTCAACTATATTATTCAACTATATTATTCAACTATATTATTAAAGTATATTATTAAAGTATATTATTAAACTATATTATTAAGTATATTATTAAGTATATTATTAAAGTATATTATTAAACTATATTATTAAGTATATTATTAAAGTATATTATTAAAGTATATTATTCAAGTATATTATTAAAGTATATTATTAAAGTATATTATTAAAGTATATTATTAAAGTATATTATTAAACTATATTATTAAGTATATTATTAAGTATATTATTAAAGTATATTATTAAAGTATATTATTAAGTATATTATTAAACTATATTATTAAAGTATATTATTCAACTATATTATTCAACTATATTATTAAAGTATATTATTAAAGTATATTATTAAAGTATATTATTAAGTATATTATTAAGTATATTATTAAAGTATATTATTCAACTATATTATTCAACTATATTATTCAACTATATTATTAAAGTATATTATTAAAGTATATTATTAAACTATATTATTAAGTATATTATTAAGTATATTATTAAACTATATTATTAAACTATATTATTAAGTATATTATTAAAGTATATTATTAAAGTATATTATTCAAGTATATTATTAAAGTATATTATTAAACTATATTATTAAACTATATTATTAAACTATATTATTAAACTATATTATTAAGTATATTATTAAGTATATTATTAAACTATATTATTAAACTATATTATTAAGTATATTATTAAAGTATATTATTAAAGTATATTATTAAAGTATATTATTAAACTATATTATTCAACTATATTATTAAAGTATATTATTAAAGTATATTATTAAGTATATTATTAAACTATATTATTAAAGTATATTATTAAACTATATTATTAAAGTATATTATTAAAGTATATTATTAAAGTATATTATTAAACTATATTATTAAACTATATTATTAAGTATATTATTAAGTATATTATTAAACTATATTATTAAACTATATTATTAAGTATATTATTAAACTATATTATTAAAGTATATTATTAAACTATATTATTCAACTATATTATTCAACTATATTATTAAAGTATATTATTAAACTATATTATTAAACTATATTATTAAGTATATTATTAAACTATATTATTAAAGTATATTATTAAAGTATATTATTAAAGTATATTATTAAAGTATATTATTAAAGTATATTATTAAACTATATTATTAAACTATATTATTAAACTATATTATTAAACTATATTATTAAACTATATTATTAAGTATATTATTAAAGTATATTATTAAAGTATATTATTAAAGTATATTATTAAACTATATTATTAAACTATATTATTAAACTATATTATTAAACTATATTATTAAACTATATTATTAAAGTATATTATTAAACTATATTATTAAAGTATATTATTAAAGTATATTATTAAAGTATATTATTAAGTATATTATTAAACTATATTATTAAACTATATTATTAAACTATATTATTAAACTATATTATTAAACTATAGTATAAAGTATATTATTAAAGTATATTATTAAAGTATATTATTAAACTATATTATTAAACTATATTATTAAACTATATTATTAAACTATATTATTAAACTATATTATTAAGTATATTATTAAAGTATATTATTAAAGTATATTATTAAACTATATTATTAAGTATATTATTAAAGTATATTATTAAAGTATATTATTAAGTATATTATTAAACTATATTATTAAAGTATATTAATAAAGTATATTAATAAACTATATTATTAAAGTATATTTTTAAAGTATATTATTAAAGTATATTATTAAAGTATATTATTAAGTATATTATTAAACTATATTATTAAACTATATTATTAAACTATATTATTAAACTATATTATTAAACTATATTATTAAACTATATTATTAAACTATATTATTAAAGTATATTATTAAACTATATTATTAAGTATATTATTAAAGTATATTATTAAACTATATTATTAAACTATATTATTAAGTATATTATTAAGTATATTATTAAACTATATTATTAAACTATATTATTAAGTATATTATTAAACTATATTATTAAAGTATATTATTAAAGTATATTATTAAAGTATATTATTCAACTATATTATTAAAGTATATTATTAAACTATATTATTAAACTATATTATTAAACTATATTATTAAACTATATTATTAAGTATATTATTAAACTATATTATTAAAGTATATTATTAAACTATATTATTAAAGTATATTATTAAAGTATATTATTAAAGTATATTATTAAACTATATTATTCAACTATATTATTAAACTATATTATTAAACTATATTATTAAAGTATATTATTAAACTATATTATTAAACTATATTATTCAACTATATTATTAAAGTATATTATTAAAGTATATTATTAAACTATATTATTAAAGTATATTATTAAAGTATATTATTAAACTATATTATTAAACTATATTATTAAACTATATTATTAAACTATATTATTAAAGTATATTATTAAGTATATTATTAAAGTATATTATTAAAGTATATTATTAAAGTATATTATTAAAGTATATTATTAAGTATATTATTAAGTATATTATTAAAGTATATTATTAAAGTATATTATTAAACTATATTATTAAGTATATTATTAAGTATATTATTAAAGTATATTATTCAACTATATTATTCAACTATATTATTAAAGTATATTATTAAAGTATATTTTTAAACTATATTATTAAGTATATTATTAAGTATATTATTAAAGTATATTATTAAACTATATTATTAAGTATATTATTAAAGTATATTATTAAAGTATATTATTCAAGTATATTATTAAAGTATATTATTAAAGTATATTATTAAAGTATATTATTAAAGTATATTATTCAAGTATATTATTAAACTATATTATTAAACTATATTATTAAGTATATTATTAAACTATATTATTAAAGTATATTATTAAGTATATTATTAAACTATATTATTAAAGTATATTAATAAACTATATTATTAAAGTATATTTTTAAAGTATATTATTAAAGTATATTATTAAAGTATATTATTAAGTATATTATTAAACTATATTATTAAAGTATATTATTAAAGTATATTATTAAAGTATATTATTAAACTATATTATTAAACTATATTATTAAACTATATTATTAAGTATATTATTAAAGTATATTATTAAACTATATTATTAAACTATATTATTAAGTATATTATTAAGTATATTATTAAACTATATTATTAAACTATATTATTAAGTATATTATTAAAGTATATTATTAAAGTATATTATTCAACTATATTATTAAAGTATATTATTAAAGTATATTATTAAACTATATTATTAAACTATATTAATAAACTATATTATTAAACTATATTATTAAAGTATATTATTAAGTATATTATTAAACTATATTATTAAAGTATATTATTAAAGTATATTATTAAAGTATATTATTAAAGTATATTATTAAAGTATATTATTAAAGTATATTATTAAAGTATATTATTAAGTATATTATTAAGTAGTGATCGACCGATATGGTTTTTGGCCGATATTTCCGATCACCGATTAGTGGAGAATCAAAAAGCCCGATAGCCGATATTATGACCGATATTAATTTAAGTAAAAAAAAAATTTTTTACAGTAACTAAATTCTAACACAACAATTCCTTTAAATGCATTGGAGAACATTTATTGCTTATAAAAAGTTAGTGCAAGAAGCACCAACATCGTTTTCAGTAACAACCCCCCCCCCCCATCAAATGCAGCTTTAATTTAGTGCAAACATGTACTGTAGCAGAATATGGAACATAGTGCTGTATGAAGTGCAGGCACAGGCTTAAAACATTTTTTTTAAAATAAATCAGGGAAAAATAATCAGTTTATTTATCCAAATTTGTGATCTACAAGCCCACAGAACATTGCAGCATGACATGTTGAGAGCTTGTAGATCTGCTGCCCAAACTCCCCAAAGCCATGTGACCTTGTTGTTTTTACTCCACCACTGAAATTTGCCACTTTCAAGATCATAGTTTTATAGCAATACAAGACAATAGCCTTGTATGTCTCAAAACACTGGCCTACCGTTACATTATTGTCAACTAAATACATATGAATTAGAAATTAAGACAAATATTGACAATGCTACTGATTGGTTCATTCTTCATTGGCTTGCAGTTAGTTATTGCACATAGCCAAAATGCAATAATAATAATAGGCTGGTCAGGATGGGGGGGAAAAGTTGTCCTTTTAGAAAACATTCAGTTGGCTCGCATGCATGCACGCACGCACACACACACACACACACACACACACACAGTCACACACACACACACACACGCAGCATGTGGGCGCGCGCGCACACACACACACACACACACACGCAGCATGTGGGCACGCGCGCGCGCGCACACACACACACACACACACACACAATCAAAGAACCGTTTACATCTGCTGTAAGTTTGCAGCGTTAGCATAGGAGCTAGCGTTGGCTAATGTAGGTCTACCAGTCCCTCTCAGTGTGGATTTTATTTTTGTTAATGCAAGATGAAAACAGCAATGTTTATGGTTACAAGGTTAGTATTACTCCTTCTAGCCCTGGTCCTCTCTCTTTTTACTCCGTGTGTGTGTGGAACTGGGAGGGAGGGAGGAGCACAGGCAGAGCGTGCTGTGCTCTGTGTGTGTCTACTCCTCCGTGTTAGACACGCAGCTAAGCTATATACATCTCCTTACAACCGTACTCTACCGGATTTTCAATGAGAGTGGAGTGGTTGTTGTACTTTTTTGCGCATTTATGACAAAATATAATAATCGGCCGTTTTTTTTCGATTATTAACTTTTACCACCGATACCGATATTAATAAAAAACATGAATATCGAAGCCGATAATCGGCCGTGGCCGATTATCGGTCGATCACTATTATTAAGTATATTATTAAACTATATTATTAAAGTATATTATTAAGTATATTATTAAAGTATATTATTAAAGTATATTATTAAACTATATTATTCAACTATATTATTAAAGTATATTATTAAAGTATATTATTAAAGTATATTATTAAACTATATTATTCAACTATATTATTAAAGTATATTATTAAACTATATTATTAAACTATATTATTAAACTATATTATTAAACTATATTATTAAGTATATTATTAAACTATATTATTAAAGTATATTATTAAGTATATTATTAAAGTATATTATTAAAGTATATTATTAAAGTATATTATTAAAGTATATTATTAAAGTATATTATTAAACTATATTATTAAACTATATTATTAAACTATATTAATAAAGTATATTATTAAAGTATATTATTAAAGTATATTATTAAAGTATATTATTAAACTATATTATTAAACTATATTATTAAACTATAGTATTAAAGTATATTATTAAACTATATTATTAAAGTATATTATTAAACTATATTATTAAACTATATTATTAAACTATAGTATTAAACTATATTATTAAACTATATTATTAAACTATATTATTAAAGTATATTATTAAACTATATTATTAAAGTATATTATTAAACTATATTATTAAAGTATATTATTAAGTATATTATTAAACTATATTATTAAAGTATATTATTAAACTATATTATTAAACTATATTATTAAACTATATTATTAAGTATATTATTAAACTATATTATTAAACTATATTTTAAGTATATTATTAAACTATATTATTAAACTATATTATTAAAGTATATTATTAAACTATATTATTCAACTATATTATTAAAGTATATTATAAAAATATATTATTCAACTATAGTATTAAAGTATATTATTAAACTATATTATTAAGTATATTATTAAACTATATTATTAAGTATATTATTAAGTATATTATTAAAGTATATTATTAAACTATATTATTAAGTATATTATTAAAGTATATTATTAAAGTATATTATTAAAGTATATTATTAAACTATATTATTAAAGTATATTATTAAAGTATATTATTAAACTATATTATTAAAGTATATTATTAAAGTATATTATTAAAGTATATTATTAAAGTATATTATTAAGTATATTATTAAAGTATATTATTAAAGTATATTATTAAGTATATTATTAAAGTATATTATTAAAGTATATTATTAAAGTATATTATTCAACTATATTATTAAAGTATATTATTAAACTATATTATTAAACTATATTATTAAACTATATTATTAAAGTATATTATTCAAGTATATTATTAAAGTATATTATTAAAGTATATTATTAAGTATATTATTAAGTATATTATTAAACTATATTATTAAACTATATTATTAAGTATATTATTAAACTATATTATTAAAGTATATTATTAAACTATATTATTAAACTATATTATTAAACTATATTATTAAACTATATTATTAAACTATATTATTAAAGTATATTATTAAGTATATTATTAAACTATATTATTAAAGTATATTATTAAAGTATATTTTTAAAGTATATTATTAAAGTATATTATTAAACTATATTATTAAACTATATTATTAAGTATATTATTAAACTATATTATTAAGTATATTATTAAGTATATTATTAAAGTATATTATTAAAGTATATTATTAAAGTATATTATTAAAGTATATTATTAAGTATATTATTAAGTATATTATTAAAGTATATTATTAAAGTATATTATTAAAGTATATTATTAAGTATATTATTAAAGTATATTATTAAAGTATATTATTACGAATCTATAAACTGTGTTGGGATGAAAGCTAGCCACTTTGAGCAATGTGGGAAGTGCTGGGGCAGTTTGGGACAACAGGGCCAAAATGTCACTTTCACAGTCCCAAAGTGCCATTTTCACAGTAAAAAGGCCTGGTTCACTTTTGCTTAGCTTAGTCTGTAACTTGAAAACTATGTACCGTATGGCCCTATAAACTGTGTTGGGATGAAAGCTAGCCACTTTGAGCAATGTGGGAAGTGCTGGGGCAGTTTGGGACAACAGGGCCAAAATGTCACTTTCACAGTCCCAAAGTGCCGTTTTCACAGTAAAAAGGCCTGGTTCACTTTTGCTTAGCTTAGTCTGTAACTTGAAAACTATGTACCGTATGGCCCTATAAACTGTGTTGGGATGAAAGCTAGCCACTTTGAGCAATGTGGGAAGTGCTGGGGCAGTTTGGGACAACAGGGCCAAAACCCTAACCCTAACCCTAACCCTTTCACAGTCCCAAAGTGCCATTTTCACAGTAAAAAAAAAAAGATTAATTTTGCTTAGCTTAGTCTGTAACTTGAAAACTATGTACCGTATGGCCCTATAAACTGTGTTGGGATGAAAGCTAGCCACTTTGAGCAATGTGGGAAGTGCTGGGGCAGTTTGGGACAACAGGGCCAAAATGTCACTTTCACAGTCCCAAAGTGCCATTTTCACAGTAAAAAGGCCTGGTTCACTTTTGCTTAGCTTAGTCTGTAACTTGAAAACTATGTACCGTATGGCCCTATAAACTGTGTTGGGATGAAAGCTAGCCACTTTGAGCAATGTGGGAAGTGCTGGGGCAGTTTGGGACAACAGGGCCAAAATGTCACTTTCACAGTCCCAAAGTGCCGTTTTCACAGTAAAAAGGCCTGGTTCACTTTTGCTTAGCTTAGTCTGTAACTTGAAAACTATGTACCGTATGGCCCTATAAACTGTGTTGGGATGAAAGCTAGCCACTTTGAGCAATGTGGGAAGTGCTGGGGCAGTTTGGGACAACAGGGCCAAAACCCTAACCCTAACCCTAACCCTTTCACAGTCCCAAAGTGCCATTTTCACAGTAAAAAAAAAAAGATTAATTTTGCTTAGCTTAGTCTTTAACTTGAAAACTATGTACCGTATGGCCCTATAAACTGTGTTGGGATGAAAGCTAGCCACTTTGAGCAATGTGGGAAGTGCTGGGGCAGTTTGGGACAACAGGGCCAAAATGTCACTTTCACAGTCCCAAAGTGCCATTTTCACAGTAAAAAGGCCTGGTTCACTTTTGCTTAGCTTAGTCTGTAACTTGAAAACTATGTACCGTATGGCCCTATAAACTGTGTTGGGATGAAAGCTAGCCACTTTGAGCAATGTGGGAAGTGCTGGGGCAGTTTGGGACAACAGGGCCAAAACCCTAACCCTAACCCTAACCCTTTCACAGTCCCAAAGTGCCATTTTCACAGTAAAAAAAAAAAGATTCATTTTGCTTAGCTTAGTCTGTAACTTGAAAACTATGTACCGTATGGCCCTATAAACTGTGTTGGGATGAAAGCTAGCCACTTTGAGCAATGTGGGAAGTGCTGGGGCAGTTTGGGACAACAGGGCCAAAACCCTAACCCTAACCCCAACCCTTTCACAGTCCCAAAGTGCCATTTTCACAGTAAAAAAAAAAAGATTCATTTTGCTTAGCTTAGTCTGTAACTTGAAAACTATGTACCGTATGGCCCTATAAACTGTGTTGGGATGAAAGCTAGCCACTTTGAGCAATGTGGGAAGTGCTGGGGCAGTTTGGGACAACAGGGCCAAAATGTCACTTTCACAGTCCCAAAGTGCCATTTTCACAGTAAAAAGGCCTGGTTCACTTTTGCTTAGCTTAGTCTGTAACTTGAAAACTATGTACCGTATGGCCCTATAAACTGTGTTGGGATGAAAGCTAGCCACTTTGAGCAATGTGGGAAGTGCTGGGGCAGTTTGGGACAACAGGGCCAAAACCCTAACCCTAACCCTAACCCTTTCACAGTCCCAAAGTGCCATTTTCACAGTAAAAAAAAAAAGATTCATTTTGCTTAGCTTAGTCTGTAACTTGAAAACTATGTACCGTATGGCCCTATAAACTGTGTTGGGATGAAAGCTAGCCACTTTGAGCAATGTGGGAAGTGCTGGGGCAGTTTGGGACAACAGGGCCAAAACCCTAACCCTAACCCCAACCCTTTCACAGTCCCAAAGTGCCATTTTCACAGTAAAAAAAAAAAGATTCATTTTGCTTAGCTTAGTCTGTAACTTGAAAACTATGTACCGTATGGCCCTATAAACTGTGTTGGGATGAAAGCTAGCCACTTTGAGCAATGTGGGAAGTGCTGGGGCAGTTTGGGACAACAGGGCCAAAATGTCACTTTCACAGTCCCAAAGTGCCATTTTCACAGTAAAAAGGCCTGGTTCACTTTTGCTTAGCTTAGTCTGTAACTTGAAAACTATGTACCGTATGGCCCTATAAACTGTGTTGGGATGAAAGCTAGCCACTTTGAGCAATGTGGGAAGTGCTGGGGCAGTTTGGGACAACAGGGCCAAAACCCTAACCCTAACCCTAACCCTTTCACAGTCCCAAAGTGCCATTTTCACAGTAAAAAAAAAAAGATTCATTTTGCTTAGCTTAGTCTGTAACTTGAAAACTATGTACCGTATGGCCCTATAAACTGTGTTGGGATGAAAGCTAGCCACTTTGAGCAATGTGGGAAGTGCTGGGGCAGTTTGGGACAACAGGGCCAAAACCCTAACCCTAACCCCAACCCTTTCACAGTCCCAAAGTGCCATTTTCACAGTAAAAAAAAAAAGATTCATTTTGCTTAGCTTAGTCTGTAACTTGAAAACTATGTACCGTATGGCCCTATAAACTGTGTTGGGATGAAAGCTAGCCACTTTGAGCAATGTGGGAAGTGCTGGGGCAGTTTGGGACAACAGGGCCAAAATGTCACTTTCACAGTCCCAAAGTGCCATTTTCACAGTAAAAAGGCCTGGTTCACTTTTGCTTAGCTTAGTCTGTAACTTGAAAACTATGTACCGTATGGCCCTATAAACTGTGTTGGGATGAAAGCTAGCCACTTTGAGCAATGTGGGAAGTGCTGGGGCAGTTTGGGACAACAGGGCCAAAACCCTAACCCTAACCCTAACCCTTTCACAGTCCCAAAGTGCCATTTTCACAGTAAAAAAAAAAAGATTAATTTTGCTTAGCTTAGTCTGTAACTTGAAAACTATGTACCGTATGGCCCTATAAACTGTGTTGGGATGAAAGCTAGCCACTTTGAGCAATGTGGGAAGTGCTGGGGCAGTTTGGGACAACAGGGCCAAAATGTCACTTTCACAGTCCCAAAGTGCCATTTTCACAGTAAAAAGGCCTGGTTCACTTTTGCTTAGCTTAGTCTGTAACTTGAAAACTATGTACCGTATGGCCCTATAAACTGTGTTGGGATGAAAGCTAGCCACTTTGAGCAATGTGGGAAGTGCTGGGGCAGTTTGGGACAACAGGGCCAAAATGTCACTTTCACAGTCCCAAAGTGCCATTTTCACAGTAAAAAGGCCTGGTTCACTTTTGCTTAGCTTAGTCTGTAACTTGAAAACTATGTACCGTATGGCCCTATAAACTGTGTTGGGATGAAAGCTAGCCACTTTGAGCAATGTGGGAAGTGCTGGGGCAGTTTGGGACAACAGGGCCAAAACCCTAACCCTAACCCTAACCCTTTCACAGTCCCAAAGTGCCATTTTCACAGTAAAAAAAAAAAGATTCATTTTGCTTAGCTTAGTCTGTAACTTGAAAACTATGTACCGTATGGCCCTATAAACTGTGTTGGGATGAAAGCTAGCCACTTTGAGCAATGTGGGAAGTGCTGGGGCAGTTTGGGACAACAGGGCCAAAATGTCACTTTCACAGTCCCAAAGTGCCGTTTTCACAGTAAAAAGGCCTGGTTCACTTTTGCTTAGCTTAGTCTGTAACTTGAAAACTATGTACCGTATGGCCCTATAAACTGTGTTGGGATGAAAGCTAGCCACTTTGAGCAATGTGGGAAGTGCTGGGGCAGTTTGGGACAACAGGGCCAAAACCGTAACCCTAACCCTAACCCTTTCACAGTCCCAAAGTGCCATTTTCACAGTAAAAAAAAAAAGATTAATTTTGCTTAGCTTAGTCTGTAACTTGAAAACTATGTACCGTATGGCCCTATAAACTGTGTTGGGATGAAAGCTAGCCACTTTGAGCAATGTGGGAAGTGCTGGGGCAGTTTGGGACAACAGGGCCAAAATGTCACTTTCACAGTCCCAAAGTGCCATTTTCACAGTAAAAAGGCCTGGTTCACTTTTGCTTAGCTTAGTCTGTAACTTGAAAACTATGTACCGTATGGCCCTATAAACTGTGTTGGGATGAAAGCTAGCCACTTTGAGCAATGTGGGAAGTGCTGGGGCAGTTTGGGACAACAGGGCCAAAACCCTAACCCTAACCCTAACCCTTTCACAGTCCCAAAGTGCCATTTTCACAGTAAAAAAAAAAAGATTCATTTTGCTTAGCTTAGTCTGTAACTTGAAAACTATGTACCGTATGGCCCTATAAACTGTGTTGGGATGAAAGCTAGCCACTTTGAGCAATGTGGGAAGTGCTGGGGCAGTTTGGGACAACAGGGCCAAAACCCTAACCCTAACCCCAACCCTTTCACAGTCCCAAAGTGCCATTTTCACAGTAAAAAAAAAAAGATTCATTTTGCTTAGCTTAGTCTGTAACTTGAAAACTATGTACCGTATGGCCCTATAAACTGTGTTGGGATGAAAGCTAGCCACTTTGAGCAATGTGGGAAGTGCTGGGGCAGTTTGGGACAACAGGGCCAAAATGTCACTTTCACAGTCCCAAAGTGCCATTTTCACAGTAAAAAGGCCTGGTTCACTTTTGCTTAGCTTAGTCTGTAACTTGAAAACTATGTACCGTATGGCCCTATAAACTGTGTTGGGATGAAAGCTAGCCACTTTGAGCAATGTGGGAAGTGCTGGGGCAGTTTGGGACAACAGGGCCAAAATGTCACTTTCACAGTCCCAAAGTGCCATTTTCACAGTAAAAAGGCCTGGTTCACTTTTGCTTAGCTTAGTCTGTAACTTGAAAACTATGTACTGTATGGCCCTATAAACTGTGTTGGGATGAAAGCTAGCCACTTTGAGCAATGTGGGAAGTGCTGGGGCAGTTTGGGACAACAGGGCCAAAACCCTAACCCTAACCCTAACCCTTTCACAGTCCCAAAGTGCCATTTTCACAGTAAAAAAAAAAAGATTCATTTTGCTTAGCTTAGTCTGTAACTTGAAAACTATGTACCGTATGGCCCTATAAACTGTGTTGGGATGAAAGCTAGCCACTTTGAGCAATGTGGGAAGTGCTGGGGCAGTTTGGGACAACAGGGCCAAAACCCTAACCCTAACCCCAACCCTTTCACAGTCCCAAAGTGCCATTTTCACAGTAAAAAAAAAAAGATTAATTTTGCTTAGCTTAGTCTGTAACTTGAAAACTATGTACCGTATGGCCCTATAAACTGTGTTGGGATGAAAGCTAGCCACTTTGAGCAATGTGGGAAGTGCTGGGGCAGTTTGGGACAACAGGGCCAAAATGTCACTTTCACAGTCCCAAAGTGCCATTTTCACAGTAAAAAGGCCTGGTTCACTTTTGCTTAGCTTAGTCTGTAACTTGAAAACTATGTACCGTATGGCCCTATAAACTGTGTTGGGATGAAAGCTAGCCACTTTGAGCAATGTGGGAAGTGCTGGGGCAGTTTGGGACAACAGGGCCAAAACCCTAACCCTAACCCTAACCCTTTCACAGTCCCAAAGTGCCATTTTCACAGTAAAAAAAAAAAGATTCATTTTGCTTAGCTTAGTCTGTAACTTGAAAACTATGTACCGTATGGCCCTATAAACTGTGTTGGGATGAAAGCTAGCCACTTTGAGCAATGTGGGAAGTGCTGGGGCAGTTTGGGACAACAGGGCCAAAATGTCACTTTCACAGTCCCAAAGTGCCATTTTCACAGTAAAAAGGCCTGGTTCACTTTTGCTTAGCTTAGTCTGTAACTTGAAAACTATGTACCGTATGGCCCTATAAACTGTGTTGGGATGAAAGCTAGCCACTTTGAGCAATGTGGGAAGTGCTGGGGCAGTTTGGGACAACAGGGCCAAAACCCTAACCCTAACCCTAACCCTTTCACAGTCCCAAAGTGCCATTTTCACAGTAAAAAAAAAAAAGATTCATTTTGCTTAGCTTAGTCTGTAACTTGAAAACTATGTACCGTATGGCCCTATAAACTGTGTTGGGATGAAAGCTAGCCACTTTGAGCAATGTGGGAAGTGCTGGGGCAGTTTGGGACAACAGGGCCAAAACCCTAACCCTAACCCCAACCCTTTCACAGTCCCAAAGTGCCATTTTCACAGTAAAAAAAAAAAGATTCATTTTGCTTAGCTTAGTCTGTAACTTGAAAACTATGTACCGTATGGCCCTATAAACTGTGTTGGGATGAAAGCTAGCCACTTTGAGCAATGTGGGAAGTGCTTGGGCAGTTTGGGACAACAGGGCCAAAATGTCACTTTCACAGTCCCAAAGTGCCATTTTCACAGTAAAAAGGCCTGGTTCACTTTTGCTTAGCTTAGTCTGTAACTTGAAAACTATGTACCGTATGGCCCTATAAACTGTGTTGGGATGAAAGCTAGCCACTTTGAGCAATGTGGGAAGTGTTGGGGCAGTTTGGGACAACAGGGCCAAAATGTCACTTTCACAGTCCCAAAGTGCCATTTTCACAGTAAAAAGGCCTGGTTCACTTTTGCTTAGCTTAGTCTGTAACTTGAAAACTATGTACCGTATGGCCCTATAAACTGTGTTGGGATGAAAGCTAGCCACTTTGAGCAATGTGGGAAGTGTTGGGGCAGTTTGGGACAACAGGGCCAAAACCCTAACCCTAACCCTAACCCTTTCACAGTCCCAAAGTGCCATTTTCACAGTAAAAAAAAAAAGATTCATTTTGCTTAGCTTAGTCTGTAACTTGAAAACTATGTACCGTATGGCCCTATAAACTGTGTTGGGATGAAAGCTAGCCACTTTGAGCAATGTGGGAAGTGCTGGGGCAGTTTGGGACAACAGGGCCAAAATGTCACTTTCACAGTCCCAAAGTGCCATTTTCACAGTAAAAAGGCCTGGTTCACTTTTGCTTAGCTTAGTCTGTAACTTGAAAACTATGTACCGTATGGCCCTATAAACTGTGTTGGGATGAAAGCTAGCCACTTTGAGCAATGTGGGAAGTGCTGGGGCAGTTTGGGACAACAGGGCCAAAATGTCACTTTCACAGTCCCAAAGTGCCGTTTTCACAGTAAAAAGGCCTGGTTCACTTTTGCTTAGCTTAGTCTGTAACTTGAAAACTATGTACCGTATGGCCCTATAAACTGTGTTGGGATGAAAGCTAGCCACTTTGACCAATGTGGGAAGTGCTGGGGCAGTTTGGGACAACAGGGCCAAAACCCTAACCCTAACCCCAACCCTTTCACAGTCCCAAAGTGCCATTTTCACAGTAAAAAAAAAAAGATTCATTTTGCTTAGCTTAGTCTGTAACTTGAAAACTATGTACCGTATGGCCCTATAAACTGTGTTGGGATGAAAGCTAGCCACTTTGAGCAATGTGGGAAGTGCTGGGGCAGTTTGGGACAACAGGGCCAAAATGTCACTTTCACAGTCCCAAAGTGCCATTTTCACAGTAAAAAGGCCTGGTTCACTTTTGCTTAGCTTAGTCTGTAACTTGAAAACTATGTACCGTATGGCCCTATAAACTGTGTTGGGATGAAAGCTAGCCACTTTGACCAATGTGGGAAGTGCTGGGGCAGTTTGGGACAACAGGGCCAAAACCCTAACCCTAACCCCAACCCTTTCACAGTCCCAAAGTGCCATTTTCACAGTAAAAAAAAAAAGATTCATTTTGCTTAGCTTAGTCTGTAACTTGAAAACTATGTACCGTATGGCCCTATAAACTGTGTTGGGATGAAAGCTAGCCACTTTGAGCAATGTGGGAAGTGCTGGGGCAGTTTGGGACAACAGGGCCAAAATGTCACTTTCACAGTCCCAAAGTGCCATTTTCACAGTAAAAAGGCCTGGTTCACTTTTGCTTAGCTTAGTCTGTAACTTGAAAACTATGTACCGTATGGCCCTATAAACTGTGTTGGGATGAAAGCTAGCCACTTTGAGCAATGTGGGAAGTGCTGGGGCAGTTTGGGACAACAGGGCCAAAACCCTAACCCTAACCCTAACCCTTTCACAGTCCCAAAGTGCCATTTTCACAGTAAAAAAAAAAAGATTCATTTTGCTTAGCTTAGTCTGTAACTTGAAAACTATGTACCGTATGGCCCTATAAACTGTGTTGGGATGAAAGCTAGCCACTTTGACCAATGTGGGAAGTGCTGGGGCAGTTTGGGACAACAGGGCCAAAACCCTAACCCTAACCCCAACCCTTTCACAGTCCCAAAGTGCCATTTTCACAGTAAAAAAAAAAAGATTAATTTTGCTTAGCTTAGTCTGTAACTTGAAAACTATGTACCGTATGGCCCTATAAACTGTGTTGGGATGAAAGCTAGCCACTTTGAGCAATGTGGGAAGTGCTGGGGCAGTTTGGGACAACAGGGCCAAAATGTCACTTTCACAGTCCCAAAGTGCCATTTTCACAGTAAAAAGGCCTGGTTCACTTTTGCTTAGCTTAGTCTGTAACTTGAAAACTATGTACCGTATGGCCCTATAAACTGTGTTGGGATGAAAGCTAGCCACTTTGAGCAATGTGGGAAGTGCTGGGGCAGTTTGGGACAACAGGGCCAAAACCCTAACCCTAACCCTAACCCTTTCACAGTCCCAAAGTGCCATTTTCACAGTAAAAAAAAAAAGATTCATTTTGCTTAGCTTAGTCTGTAACTTGAAAACTATGTACCGTATGGCCCTATAAACTGTGTTGGGATGAAAGCTAGCCACTTTGAGCAATGTGGGAAGTGCTGGGGCAGTTTGGGACAACAGGGCCAAAACCCTAACCCTAACCCCAACCCTTTCACAGTCCCAAAGTGCCATTTTCACAGTAAAAAAAAAAAGATTCATTTTGCTTAGCTTAGTCTGTAACTTGAAAACTATGTACCGTATGGCCCTATAAACTGTGTTGGGATGAAAGCTAGCCACTTTGAGCAATGTGGGAAGTGCTGGGGCAGTTTGGGACAACAGGGCCAAAACCCTAACCCTAACCCCAACCCTTTCACAGTCCCAAAGTGCCATTTTCACAGTAAAAAAAAAAAGATTCATTTTGCTTAGCTTAGTCTGTAACTTGAAAACTATGTACCGTATGGCCCTATAAACTGTGTTGGGATGAAAGCTAGCCACTTTGAGCAATGTGGGAAGTGCTGGGGCAGTTTGGGACAACAGGGCCAAAATGTCACTTTCACAGTCCCAAAGTGCCATTTTCACAGTAAAAAGGCCTGGTTCACTTTTGCTTAGCTTAGTCTGTAACTTGAAAACTATGTACCGTATGGCCCTATAAACTGTGTTGGGATGAAAGCTAGCCACTTTGAGCAATGTGGGAAGTGCTGGGGCAGTTTGGGACAACAGGGCCAAAACCCTAACCCTAACCCTAACCCTTTCACAGTCCCAAAGTGCCATTTTCACAGTAAAAAAAAAAAGATTCATTTTGCTTAGCTTAGTCTGTAACTTGAAAACTATGTACCGTATGGCCCTATAAACTGTGTTGGGATGAAAGCTAGCCACTTTGAGCAATGTGGGAAGTGCTGGGGCAGTTTGGGACAACAGGGCCAAAACCCTAACCCTAACCCCAACCCTTTCACAGTCCCAAAGTGCCATTTTCACAGTAAAAAAAAAAAGATTCATTTTGCTTAGCTTAGTCTGTAACTTGAAAACTATGTACCGTATGGCCCTATAAACTGTGTTGGGATGAAAGCTAGCCACTTTGAGCAATGTGGGAAGTGCTGGGGCAGTTTGGGACAACAGGGCCAAAATGTCACTTTCACAGTCCCAAAGTGCCATTTTCACAGTAAAAAGGCCTGGTTCACTTTTGCTTAGCTTAGTCTGTAACTTGAAAACTATGTACCGTATGGCCCTATAAACTGTGTTGGGATGAAAGCTAGCAACTTTGAGCAATGTGGGAAGTGCTGGGGCAGTTTGGGACAACAGGGCCAAAACCCTAACCCTAACCCCAACCCTTTCACAGTCCCAAAGTGCCATTTTCACAGTAAAAAAAAAAAGATTCATTTTGCTTAGCTTAGTCTGTAACTTGAAAACTATGTACCGTATGGCCCTATAAACTGTGTTGGGATGAAAGCTAGCCACTTTGAGCAATGTGGGAAGTGCTGGGGCAGTTTGGGACAACAGGGCCAAAATGTCACTTTCACAGTCCCAAAGTGCCATTTTCACAGTAAAAAGGCCTGGTTCACTTTTGCTTAGCTTAGTCTGTAACTTGAAAACTATGTACCGTATGGCCCTATAAACTGTGTTGGGATGAAAGCTAGCCACTTTGAGCAATGTGGGAAGTGCTGGGGCAGTTTGGGACAACAGGGCCAAAACCCTAACCCTAACCCTAACCCTTTCACAGTCCCAAAGTGCCATTTTCACAGTAAAAAAAAAAAGATTCATTTTGCTTAGCTTAGTCTGTAACTTGAAAACTATGTACCGTATGGCCCTATAAACTGTGTTGGGATGAAAGCTAGCCACTTTGAGCAATGTGGGAAGTGCTGGGGCAGTTTGGGACAACAGGGCCAAAACCCTAACCCTAACCCCAACCCTTTCACAGTCCCAAAGTGCCATTTTCACAGTAAAAAAAAAAAGATTCATTTTGCTTAGCTTAGTCTGTAACTTGAAAACTATGTACCGTATGGCCCTATAAACTGTGTTGGGATGAAAGCTAGCCACTTTGAGCAATTTGGGAAGTGCTGGGGCAGTTTGGGACAACAGGGCCAAAATGTCACTTTCACAGTCCCAAAGTGCCATTTTCACAGTAAAAAGGCCTGGTTCACTTTTGCTTAGCTTAGTCTGTAACTTGAAAACTATGTACCGTATGGCCCTATAAACTGTGTTGGGATGAAAGCTAGCCACTTTGAGCAATGTGGGAAGTGCTGGGGCAGTTTGGGACAACAGGGCCAAAACCCTAACCCTAACCGTAACCCTTTCACAGTCCCAAAGTGCCATTTTCACAGTAAAAAAAAAAATATTAATTTTGCTTAGCTTAGTCTGTAACTTGAAAACTATGTACCGTATGGCCCTATAAACTGTGTTGGGATGAAAGCTAGCCACTTTGAGCAATGTGGGAAGTGCTGGGGCAGTTTGGGACAACAGGGCCAAAATGTCACTTTCACAGTCCCAAAGTGCCATTTTCACAGTAAAAAGGCCTGGTTCACTTTTGCTTAGCTTAGTCTGTAACTTGAAAACTATGTACCGTATGGCCCTATAAACTGTGTTGGGATGAAAGCTAGCCACTTTGAGCAATGTGGGAAGTGCTGGGGCAGTTTGGGACAACAGGGCCAAAATGTCACTTTCACAGTCCCAAAGTGCCGTTTTCACAGTAAAAAGGCCTGGTTCACTTTTGCTTAGCTTAGTCTGTAACTTGAAAACTATGTACCGTATGGCCCTATAAACTGTGTTGGGATGAAAGCTAGCCACTTTGAGCAATGTGGGAAGTGCTGGGGCAGTTTGGGACAACAGGGCCAAAACCCTAACCCTAACCCTAACCCTTTCACAGTCCCAAAGTGCCATTTTCACAGTAAAAAAAAAAAGATTCATTTTGCTTAGCTTAGTCTGTAACTTGAAAACTATGTACCGTATGGCCCTATAAACTGTGTTGGGATGAAAGCTAGCCACTTTGAGCAATGTGGGAAGTGCTGGGGCAGTTTGGGACAACAGGGCCAAAATGTCACTTTCACAGTCCCAAAGTGCCATTTTCACAGTAAAAAGGCCTGGTTCACTTTTGCTTAGCTTAGTCTGTAACTTGAAAACTATGTACCGTATGGCCCTATAAACTGTGTTGGGATGAAAGCTAGCCACTTTGAGCAATGTGGGAAGTGCTGGGGCAGTTTGGGACAACAGGGCCAAAATGTCACTTTCACAGTCCCAAAGTGCCGTTTTCACAGTAAAAAGGCCTGGTTCACTTTTGCTTAGCTTAGTCTGTAACTTGAAAACTATGTACCGTATGGCCCTATAAACTGTGTTGGGATGAAAGCTAGCCACTTTGAGCAATGTGGGAAGTGCTGGGGCAGTTTGGGAAAACAGGGCCAAAACCCTAACCCTAACCCTAACCCTTTCACAGTCCCAAAGTGCCATTTTCACAGTAAAAAAAAAAAGATTCATTTTGCTTAGCTTAGTCTGTAACTTGAAAACTATGTACCGTATGGCCCTATAAACTGTGTTGGGATGAAAGCTAGCCACTTTGAGCAATGTGGGAAGTGCTGGGGCAGTTTGGGACAACAGGGCCAAAATGTCACTTTCACAGTCCCAAAGTGCCATTTTCACAGTAAAAAGGCCTGGTTCACTTTTGCTTAGCTTAGTCTGTAACTTGAAAACTATGTACCGTATGGCCCTATAAACTGTGTTGGGATGAAAGCTAGCCACTTTGAGCAATGTGGGAAGTGCTGGGGCAGTTTGGGACAACAGGGCCAAAACCCTAACCCTAACCCCAACCCTTTCACAGTCCCAAAGTGCCATTTTCACAGTAAAAAAAAAAAGATTCATTTTGCTTAGCTTAGTCTGTAACTTGAAAACTATGTACCGTATGGCCCTATAAACTGTGTTGGGATGAAAGCTAGCCACTTTGAGCAATGTGGGAAGTGCTGGGGCAGTTTGGGACAACAGGGCCAAAATGTCACTTTCACAGTCCCAAAGTGCCATTTTCACAGTAAAAAGGCCTGGTTCACTTTTGCTTAGCTTAGTCTGTAACTTGAAAACTATGTACCGTATGGCCCTATAAACTGTGTTGGGATGAAAGCTAGCCACTTTGAGCAATGTGGGAAGTGCTGGGGCAGTTTGGGACAACAGGGCCAAAACCCTAACCCTAACCCTAACCCTTTCACAGTCCCAAAGTGCCATTTTCACAGTAAAAAAAAAAAGATTCATTTTGCTTAGCTTAGTCTGTAACTTGAAAACTATGTACCGTATGGCCCTATAAACTGTGTTGGGATGAAAGCTAGCCACTTTGAGCAATGTGGGAAGTGCTGGGGCAGTTTGGGACAACAGGGCCAAAACCCTAACCCTAACCCCAACCCTTTCACAGTCCCAAAGTGCCATTTTCACAGTAAAAAAAAAAAGATTCATTTTGCTTAGCTTAGTCTGTAACTTGAAAACTATGTACCGTATGGCCCTATAAACTGTGTTGGGATGAAAGCTAGCCACTTTGAGCAATGTGGGAAGTGCTGGGGCAGTTTGGGACAACAGGGCCAAAACCCTAACCCTAACCCTAACCCTTTCACAGTCCCAAAGTGCCATTTTCACAGTAAAAAAAAAAAGATTCATTTTGCTTAGCTTAGTCTGTAACTTGAAAACTATGTACCGTATGGCCCTATAAACTGTGTTGGGATGAAAGCTAGCCACTTTGAGCAATGTGGGAAGTGCTGGGGCAGTTTGGGACAACAGGGCCAAAACCCTAACCCTAACCCCAACCCTTTCACTGTCCCAAAGTGCCATTTTCACAGTAAAAAAAAAAAGATTCATTTTGCTTAGCTTAGTCTGTAACTTGAAAACTATGTACCGTATGGCCCTATAAACTGTGTTGGGATGAAAGCTAGCCACTTTGAGCAATGTGGGAAGTGCTGGGGCAGTTTGGGACAACAGGGCCAAAATGTCACTTTCACAGTCCCAAAGTGCCATTTTCACAGTAAAAAGGCCTGGTTCACTTTTGCTTAGCTTAGTCTGTAACTTGAAAACTATGTACCGTATGGCCCTATAAACTGTGTTGGGATGAAAGCTAGCCACTTTGAGCAATGTGGGAAGTGCTGGGGCAGTTTGGGACAACAGGGCCAAAACCCTAACCCTAACCCTAACCCTTTCACAGTCCCAAAGTGCCATTTTCACAGTAAAAAAAAAAAGATTCATTTTGCTTAGCTTAGTCTGTAACTTGAAAACTATGTACCGTATGGCCCTATAAACTGTGTTGGGATGAAAGCTAGCCACTTTGAGCAATGTGGGAAGTGCTGGGGCAGTTTGGGACAACAGGGCCAAAATGTCACTTTCACAGTCCCAAAGTGCCATTTTCACAGTAAAAAGGCCTGGTTCACTTTTGCTTAGCTTAGTCTGTAACTTGAAAACTATGTACCGTATGGCCCTATAAACTGTGTTGGGATGAAAGCTAGCCACTTTGAGCAATGTGGGAAGTGCTGGGGCAGTTTGGGACAACAGGGCCAAAATGTCACTTTCACAGTCCCAAAGTGCCGTTTTCACAGTAAAAAGGCCTGGTTCACTTTTGCTTAGCTTAGTCTGTAACTTGAAAACTATGTACCGTATGGCCCTATAAACTGTGTTGGGATGAAAGCTAGCCACTTTGAGCAATGTGGGAAGTGCTGGGGCAGTTTGGGACAACAGGGCCAAAATGTCACTTTCACAGTCCCAAAGTGCCATTTTCACAGTAAAAAGGCCTGGTTCACTTTTGCTTAGCTTAGTCTGTAACTTGAAAACTATGTACCGTATGGCCCTATAAACTGTGTTGGGATGAAAGCTAGCCACTTTGAGCAATGTGGGAAGTGCTGGGGCAGTTTGGGACAACAGGGCCAAAATGTCACTTTCACAGTCCCAAAGTGCCGTTTTCACAGTAAAAAGGCCTGGTTCACTTTTGCTTAGCTTAGTCTGTAACTTGAAAACTATGTACCGTATGGCCCTATAAACTGTGTTGGGATGAAAGCTAGCCACTTTGAGCAATGTGGGAAGTGCTGGGGCAGTTTGGGACAACAGGGCCAAAATGTCACTTTCACAGTCCCAAAGTGCCATTTTCACAGTAAAAAGGCCTGGTTCACTTTTGCTTAGCTTAGTCTGTAACTTGAAAACTATGTACCGTATGGCCCTATAAACTGTGTTGGGATGAAAGCTAGCCACTTTGAGCAATGTGGGAAGTGCTGGGGCAGTTTGGGACAACAGGGCCAAAATGTCACTTTCACAGTCCCAAAGTGCCATTTTCACAGTAAAAAGGCCTGGTTCACTTTTGCTTAGCTTAGTCTGTAACTTGAAAACTATGTACCGTATGGTCCTATAAACTGTGTTGGGATGAAAGCTAGCCACTTTGAGCAATGTGGGAAGTGCTGGGGCAGTTTGGGACAACAGGGCCAAAACCCTAACCCTAACCCTAACCCTTTCACAGTCCCAAAGTGCCATTTTCACAGTAAAAAAAAAAAGATTCATTTTGCTTAGCTTAGTCTGTAACTTGAAAACTATGTACCGTATGGCCCTATAAACTGTGTTGGGATGAAAGCTAGCCACTTTGAGCAATGTGGGAAGTGCTGGGGCAGTTTGGGACAACAGGGCCAAAATGTCACTTTCACAGTCCCAAAGTGCCATTTTCACAGTAAAAAGGCCTGGTTCACTTTTGCTTAGCTTAGTCTGTAACTTGAAAACTATGTACCGTATGGCCCTATAAACTGTGTTGGGATGAAAGCTAGCCACTTTGAGCAATGTGGGAAGTGCTGGGGCAGTTTGGGACAACAGGGCCAAAATGTCACTTTCACAGTCCCAAAGTGCCATTTTCACAGTAAAAAGGCCTGGTTCACTTTTGCTTAGCTTAGTCTGTAACTTGAAAACTATGTACCGTATGGCCCTATAAACTGTGTTGGGATGAAAGCTAGCCACTTTGAGCAATGTGGGAAGTGCTGGGGCAGTTTGGGACAACAGGGCCAAAACCCTAACCCTAACCCTAACCCTTTCACAGTCCCAAAGTGCCATTTTCACAGTAAAAAAAAAAAGATTCATTTTGCTTAGCTTAGTCTGTAACTTGAAAACTATGTACCGTATGGCCCTATAAACTGTGTTGGGATGAAAGCTAGCCACTTTGAGCAATGTGGGAAGTGCTGGGGCAGTTTGGGACAACAGGGCCAAAATGTCACTTTCACAGTCCCAAAGTGCCATTTTCACAGTAAAAAGGCCTGGTTCACTTTTGCTTAGCTTAGTCTGTAACTTGAAAACTATGTACCGTATGGCCCTATAAACTGTGTTGGGATGAAAGCTAGCCACTTTGAGCAATGTGGGAAGTGCTGGGGCAGTTTGGGACAACAGGGCCAAAATGTCACTTTCACAGTCCCAAAGTGCCGTTTTCACAGTAAAAAGGCCTGGTTCACTTTTGCTTAGCTTAGTCTGTAACTTGAAAACTATGTACCGTATGGCCCTATAAACTGTGTTGGGATGAAAGCTAGCCACTTTGAGCAATGTGGGAAGTGCTGGGGCAGTTTGGGACAACAGGGCCAAAACCCTAACCCTAACCCTAACCCTTTCACAGTCCCAAAGTGCCATTTTCACAGTAAAAAAAAAAAGATTCATTTTGCTTAGCTTAGTCTGTAACTTGAAAACTATGTACCGTATGGCCCTATAAACTGTGTTGGGATGAAAGCTAGCCACTTTGAGCAACGTGGGAAGTGCTGGGGCAGTTTGGGACAACAGGGCCAAAATGTCACTTTCACAGTCCCAAAGTGCCATTTTCACAGTAAAAAGGCCTGGTTCACTTTTGCTTAGCTTAGTCTGTAACTTGAAAACTATGTACCGTATGGCCCTATAAACTGTGTTGGGATGAAAGCTAGCCACTTTGAGCAATGTGGGAAGTGCTGGGGCAGTTTGGGACAACAGGGCCAAAACCCTAACCCTAACCCTAACCCTTTCACAGTCCCAAAGTGCCATTTTCACAGTAAAAAAAAAAGATTCATTTTGCTTAGCTTAGTCTGTAACTTGAAAACTATGTACCGTATGGCCCTATAAACTGTGTTGGGATGAAAGCTAGCCACTTTGAGCAATGTGGGAAGTGCTGGGGCAGTTTGGGACAACAGGGCCAAAATGTCACTTTCACAGTCCCAAAGTGCCATTTTCACAGTAAAAAGGCCTGGTTCACTTTTGCTTAGCTTAGTCTGTAACTTGAAAACTATGTACCGTATGGCCCTATAAACTGTGTTGGGATGAAAGCTAGCCACTTTGAGCAATGTGGGAAGTGCTGGGGCAGTTTGGGACAACAGGGCCAAAATGTCACTTTCACAGTCCCAAAGTGCCGTTTTCACAGTAAAAAGGCCTGGTTCACTTTTGCTTAGCTTAGTCTGTAACTTGAAAACTATGTACCGTATGGCCCTATAAACTGTGTTGGGATGAAAGCTAGCCACTTTGAGCAATGTGGGAAGTGCTGGGGCAGTTTGGGACAACAGGGCCAAAATGTCACTTTCACAGTCCCAAAGTGCCATTTTCACAGTAAAAAGGCCTGGTTCACTTTTGCTTAGCTTAGTCTGTAACTTGAAAACTATGTACCGTATGGCCCTATAAACTGTGTTGGGATGAAAGCTAGCCACTTTGAGCAATGTGGGAAGTGCTGGGGCAGTTTGGGACAACAGGGCCAAAATGTCACTTTCACAGTCCCAAAGTGCCGTTTTCACAGTAAAAAGGCCTGGTTCACTTTTGCTTAGCTTAGTCTGTAACTTGAAAACTATGTACCGTATGGCCCTATAAACTGTGTTGGGATGAAAGCTAGCCACTTTGAGCAATGTGGGAAGTGCTGGGGCAGTTTGGGACAACAGGGCCAAAACCCTAACCCTAACCCTAACCCTTTCACAGTCCCAAAGTGCCATTTTCACAGTAAAAAAAAAAAGATTCATTTTGCTTAGCTTAGTCTGTAACTTGAAAACTATGTACCGTATGGCCCTATAAACTGTGTTGGGATGAAAGCTAGCCACTTTGAGCAATGTGGGAAGTGCTGGGGCAGTTTGGGACAACAGGGCCAAAATGTCACTTTCACAGTCCCAAAGTGCCATTTTCACAGTAAAAAGGCCTGGTTCACTTTTGCTTAGCTTAGTCTGTAACTTGAAAACTATGTACCGTATGGCCCTATAAACTGTGTTGGGATGAAAGCTAGCCACTTTGAGCAATGTGGGAAGTGCTGGGGCAGTTTGGGACAACAGGGCCAAAATGTCACTTTCACAGTCCCAAAGTGCCGTTTTCACAGTAAAAAGGCCTGGTTCACTTTTGCTTAGCTTAGTCTGTAACTTGAAAACTATGTACCGTATGGCCCTATAAACTGTGTTGGGATGAAAGCTAGCCACTTTGAGCAATGTGGGAAGTGCTGGGGCAGTTTGGGACAACAGGGCCAAAACCCTAACCCTAACCCTAACCCTTTCACAGTCCCAAAGTGCCATTTTCACAGTAAAAAAAAAAAGATTCATTTTGCTTAGCTTAGTCTGTAACTTGAAAACTATGTACCGTATGGCCCTATAAACTGTGTTGGGATGAAAGCTAGCCACTTTGAGCAATGTGGGAAGTGCTGGGGCAGTTTGGGACAACAGGGCCAAAATGTCACTTTCACAGTCCCAAAGTGCCATTTTCACAGTAAAAAGGCCTGGTTCACTTTTGCTTAGCTTAGTCTGTAACTTGAAAACTATGTACCGTATGGCCCTATAAACTGTGTTGGGATGAAAGCTAGCCACTTTGAGCAATGTGGGAAGTGCTGGGGCAGTTTGGGACAACAGGGCCAAAACCCTAACCCTAACCCTAACCCTTTCACAGTCCCAAAGTGCCATTTTCACAGTAAAAAAAAAAAGATTCATTTTGCTTAGCTTAGTCTGTAACTTGAAAACTATGTACCGTATGGCCCTATAAACTGTGTTGGGATGAAAGCTAGCCACTTTGAGCAATGTGGGAAGTGCTGGGGCAGTTTGGGACAACAGGGCCAAAACCCTAACCCTAACCCCAACCCTTTCACAGTCCCAAAGTGCCATTTTCACAGTAAAAAAAAAAAGATTAATTTTGCTTAGCTTAGTCTGTAACTTGAAAACTATGTACCGTATGGCCCTATAAACTGTGTTGGGATGAAAGCTAGCCACTTTGAGCAATGTGGGAAGTGCTGGGGCAGTTTGGGACAACAGGGCCAAAATGTCACTTTCACAGTCCCAAAGTGCCATTTTCACAGTAAAAAGGCCTGGTTCACTTTTGCTTAGCTTAGTCTGTAACTTGAAAACTATGTACCGTATGGCCCTATAAACTGTGTTGGGATGAAAGCTAGCCACTTTGAGCAATGTGGGAAGTGCTGGGGCAGTTTGGGACAACAGGGCCAAAACCCTAACCCTAACCCTAACCCTTTCACAGTCCCAAAGTGCCATTTTCACAGTAAAAAAAAAAAGATTCATTTTGCTTAGCTTAGTCTGTAACTTGAAAACTATGTACCGTATGGCCCTATAAACTGTGTTGGGATGAAAGCTAGCCACTTTGAGCAATGTGGGAAGTGCTGGGGCAGTTTGGGACAACAGGGCCAAAACCCTAACCCTAACCCCAACCCTTTCACAGTCCCAAAGTGCCATTTTCACAGTAAAAAAAAAAGATTAATTTGGCTTAGCTTAGTCTGTAACTTGAAAACTATGTACCGTATGGCCCTATAAACTGTGTTGGGATGAAAGCTAGCCACTTTGAGCAATGTGGGAAGTGCTGGGGCAGTTTGGGACAACAGGGCCAAAATGTCACTTTCACAGTCCCAAAGTGCCATTTTCACAGTAAAAAGGCCTGGTTCACTTTTGCTTAGCTTAGTCTGTAACTTGAAAACTATGTACCGTATGGCCCTATAAACTGTGTTGGGATGAAAGCTAGCCACTTTGAGCAATGTGGGAAGTGCTGGGGCAGTTTGGGACAACAGGGCCAAAACCCTAACCCTAACCCTAACCCTTTCACAGTCCCAAAGTGCCATTTTCACAGTAAAAAAAAAAAGATTCATTTTGCTTAGCTTAGTCTGTAACTTGAAAACTATGTACCGTATGGCCCTATAAACTGTGTTGGGATGAAAGCTAGCCACTTTGAGCAATGTGGGAAGTGCTGGGGCAGTTTGGGACAACAGGGCCAAAACCCTAACCCTAACCCCAACCCTTTCACAGTCCCAAAGTGCCATTTTCACAGTAAAAAAAAAAGATTAATTTTGCTTAGCTTAGTCTGTAACTTGAAAACTATGTACCGTATGGCCCTATAAACTGTGTTGGGATGAAAGCTAGCCACTTTGAGCAATGTGGGAAGTGCTGGGGCAGTTTGGGACAACAGGGCCAAAACCCTAACCCTAACCCTAACCCTTTCACAGTCCCAAAGTGCCATTTTCACAGTAAAAAAAAAAAGATTCATTTTGCTTAGCTTAGTCTGTAACTTGAAAACTATGTACCGTATGGCCCTATAAACTGTGTTGGGATGAAAGCTAGCCACTTTGAGCAATGTGGGAAGTGCTGGGGCAGTTTGGGACAACAGGGCCAAAATGTCACTTTCACAGTCCCAAAGTGCCATTTTCACAGTAAAAAGGCCTGGTTCACTTTTGCTTAGCTTAGTCTGTAACTTGAAAACTATGTACCGTATGGCCCTATAAACTGTGTTGGGATGAAAGCTAGCCACTTTGAGCAATGTGGGAAGTGCTGGGGCAGTTTGGGACAACAGGGCCAAAACCCTAACCCTAACCCTAACCCTTTCACAGTCCCAAAGTGCCATTTTCACAGTAAAAAAAAAAATATTAATTTTGCTTAGCTTAGTCTGTAACTTGAAAACTATGTACCGTATGGCCCTATAAACTGTGTTGGGATGAAAGCTAGCCACTTTGAGCAATGTGGGAAGTGCTGGGGCAGTTTGGGACAACAGGGCCAAAACCCTAACCCTAACCCCAACCCTTTCACAGTCCCAAAGTGCCATTTTCACAGTAAAAAAAAAAAGATTCATTTTGCTTAGCTTAGTCTGTAACTTGAAAACTATGTACCGTATGGCCCTATAAACTGTGTTGGGATGAAAGCTAGCCACTTTGAGCAATGTGGGAAGTGCTGGGGCAGTTTGGGACAACAGGGCCAAAATGTCACTTTCACAGTCCCAAAGTGCCATTTTCACAGTAAAAAGGCCTGGTTCACTTTTGCTTAGCTTAGTCTGTAACTTGAAAACTATGTACCGTATGGCCCTATAAACTGTGTTGGGATGAAAGCTAGCCACTTTGAGCAATGTGGGAAGTGCTGGGGCAGTTTGGGACAACAGGGCCAAAACCCTAACCCTAACCCCAACCCTTTCACAGTCCCAAAGTGCCATTTTCACAGTAAAAAAAAAAAGATTCATTTTGCTTAGCTTAGTCTGTAACTTGAAAACTATGTACCGTATGGCCCTATAAACTGTGTTGGGATGAAAGCTAGCCACTTTGAGCAATGTGGGAAGTGCTGGGGCAGTTTGGGACAACAGGGCCAAAACCCTAACCCTAACCCCAACCCTTTCACACTCCCAAAGTGCCATTTTCACAGTAAAAAAAAAAAGATTCATTTTGCTTAGCTTAGTCTGTAACTTGAAAACTATGTACCGTATGGCCCTATAAACTGTGTTGGGATGAAAGCTAGCCACTTTGAGCAATGTGGGAAGTGCTGGGGCAGTTTGGGACAACAGGGCCAAAATGTCACTTTCACAGTCCCAAAGTGCCATTTTCACAGTAAAAAGGCCTGGTTCACTTTTGCTTAGCTTAGTCTGTAACTTGAAAACTATGTACCGTATGGCCCTATAAACTGTGTTGGGATGAAAGCTAGCCACTTTGAGCAATGTGGGAAGTGCTGGGGCAGTTTGGGACAACAGGGCCAAAATGTCACTTTCACAGTCCCAAAGTGCCATTTTCACAGTAAAAAGGCCTGGTTCACTTTTGCTTAGCTTAGTCTGTAACTTGAAAACTATGTACCGTATGGCCCTATAAACTGTGTTGGGATGAAAGCTAGCCACTTTGAGCAATGTGGGAAGTGCTGGGGCAGTTTGGGACAACAGGGCCAAAACCCTAACCCTAACCCCAACCCTTTCACACTCCCAAAGTGCCATTTTCACAGTAAAAAAAAAAAGATTCATTTTGCTTAGCTTAGTCTGTAACTTGAAAACTATGTACCGTATGGCCCTATAAACTGTGTTGGGATGAAAGCTAGCCACTTTGAGCAATGTGGGAAGTGCTGGGGCAGTTTGGGACAACAGGGCCAAAATGTCACTTTCACAGTCCCAAAGTGCCATTTTCACAGTAAAAAGGCCTGGTTCACTTTTGCTTAGCTTAGTCTGTAACTTGAAAACTATGTACCGTATGGCCCTATAAACTGTGTTGGGATGAAAGCTAGCCACTTTGAGCAATGTGGGAAGTGCTGGGGCTGTTTGGGACAACAGGGCCAAAATGTCACTTTCACAGTCCCAAAGTGCCATTTTCACAGTAAAAAGGCCTGGTTCACTTTTGCTTAGCTTAGTCTGTAACTTGAAAACTATGTACCGTATGGCCCTATAAACTGTGTTGGGATGAAAGCTAGCCACTTTGAGCAATGTGGGAAGTGCTGGGGCAGTTTGGGACAACAGGGCCAAAACCCTAACCCTAACCCTAACCCTTTCACAGTCCCAAAGTGCCATTTTCACAGTAAAAAAAAAAAGATTCATTTTGCTTAGCTTAGTCTGTAACTTGAAAACTATGTACCGTATGGCCCTATAAACTGTGTTGGGATGAAAGCTAGCCACTTTGAGCAATGTGGGAAGTGCTGGGGCAGTTTGGGACAACAGGGCCAAAACCCTAACCCTAACCCCAACCCTTTCACAGTCCCAAAGTGCCATTTTCACAGTAAAAAAAAAAAGATTAATTTTGCTTAGCTTAGTCTGTAACTTGAAAACTATGTACCGTATGGCCCTATAAGCTGTGTTGGGATGAAAGCAAGCCACTTTGAGCAATGTGGGAAGTGCTGGGGCAGTTTGGGACAACAGGGCCAAAATGTCACTTTCACAGTCCCAAAGTGCCATTTTCACAGTAAAAAGGCCTGGTTCACTTTTGCTTAGCTTAGTCTGTAACTTGAAAACTATGTACCGTATGGCCCTATAAACTGTGTTGGGATGAAAGCTAGCCACTTTGAGCAATGTGGGAAGTGCTGGGGCAGTTTGGGACAACAGGGCCAAAACCCTAACCCTAACCCTTTCACAGTCCCAAAGTGCCATTTTCACAGTAAAAAAAAAAAGATTCATTTTGCTTAGCTTAGTCTGTAACTTGAAAACTATGTACCGTATGGCCCTATAAACTGTGTTGGGATGAAAGCTAGCCACTTTGAGCAATGTGGGAAGTGCTGGGGCAGTTTGGGACAACAGGGCCAAAACCCTAACCCTAACCCCAACCCTTTCACAGTCCCAAAGTGCCATTTTCACAGTAAAAAAAAAAAGATTAATTTTGCTTAGCTTAGTCTGTAACTTGAAAACTATGTACCGTATGGCCCTATAAACTGTGTTGGGATGAAAGCTAGCCACTTTGAGCAATGTGGGAAGTGCTGGGGCAGTTTGGGACAACAGGGCCAAAATGTCACTTTCACAGTCCCAAAGTGCCATTTTCACAGTAAAAAGGCCTGGTTCACTTTTGCTTAGCTTAGTCTGTAACTTGAAAACTATGTACCGTATGGCCCTATAAACTGTGTTGGGATGAAAGCTAGCCACTTTGAGCAATGTGGGAAGTGCTGGGGCAGTTTGGGACAACAGGGCCAAAACCCTAACCCTAACCCTTTCACAGTCCCAAAGTGCCATTTTCACAGTAAAAAAAAAAAGATTCATTTTGCTTAGCTTAGTCTGTAACTTGAAAACTATGTACCGTATGGCCCTATAAACTGTGTTGGGATGAAAGCTAGCCACTTTGAGCAATGTGGGAAGTGCTGGGGCAGTTTGGGACAACAGGGCCAAAATGTCACTTTCACAGTCCCAAAGTGCCATTTTCACAGTAAAAAGGCCTGGTTCACTTTTGCTTAGCTTAGTCTGTAACTTGAAAACTATGTACCGTATGGCCCTATAAACTGTGTTGGGATGAAAGCTAGCCACTTTGAGCAATGTGGGAAGTGCTGGGGCAGTTTGGGACAACAGGGCCAAAACCCTAACCCTAACCCTAACCCTTTCACAGTCCCAAAGTGCCATTTTCACAGTAAAAAAAAAAAGATTCATTTTGCTTAGCTTAGTCTGTAACTTGAAAACTATGTACCGTATGGCCCTATAAACTGTGTTGGGATGAAAGCTAGCCACTTTGAGCAATGTGGGAAGTGCTGGGGCAGTTTGGGACAACAGGGCCAAAACCCTAACCCTAACCCCAACCCTTTCACAGTCCCAAAGTGCCATTTTCACAGTAAAAAAAAAAAGATTCATTTTGCTTAGCTTAGTCTGTAACTTGAAAACTATGTACCGTATGGCCCTATAAACTGTGTTGGGATGAAAGCTAGCCAATTTGAGCAATGTGGGAAGTGCTGGGGCAGTTTGGGACAACAGGGCCAAAATGTCACTTTCACAGTCCCAAAGTGCCATTTTCACAGTAAAAAGGCCTGGTTCACTTTTGCTTAGCTTAGTCTGTAACTTGAAAACTATGTACCGTATGGCCCTATAAACTGTGTTGGGATGAAAGCTAGCCACTTTGAGCAATGTGGGAAGTGCTGGGGCAGTTTGGGACAACAGGGCCAAAACCCTAACCCTAACCCCAACCCTTTCACAGTCCCAAAGTGCCATTTTCACAGTAAAAAAAAAAAGATTCATTTTGCTTAGCTTAGTCTGTAACTTGAAAACTATGTACCGTATGGCCCTATAAACTGTGTTGGGATGAAAGCTAGCCACTTTGAGCAATGTGGGAAGTGCTGGGGCAGTTTGGGACAACAGGGCCAAAACCCTAACCCTAACCCCAACCCTTTCACAGTCCCAAAGTGCCATTTTCACAGTAAAAAAAAAAAGATTCATTTTGCTTAGCTTAGTCTGTAACTTGAAAACTATGTACCGTATGGCCCTATAAACTGTGTTGGGATGAAAGCTAGCCACTTTGAGCAATGTGGGAAGTGCTGGGGCAGTTTGGGACAACAGGGCCAAAACCCTAACCCTAACCCTAACCCTTTCACAGTCCCAAAGTGCCATTTTCACAGTAAAAAAAAAAATATTAATTTTGCTTAGCTTAGTCTGTAACTTGAAAACTATGTACCGTATGGCCCTATAAACTGTGTTGGGATGAAAGCTAGCCACTTTGAGCAATGTGGGAAGTGCTGGGGCAGTTTGGGACAACAGGGCCAAAACCCTAACCCTAACCCCAACCCTTTCACAGTCCCAAAGTGCCATTTTCACAGTAAAAAAAAAAAGATTCATTTTGCTTAGCTTAGTCTGTAACTTGAAAACTATGTACCGTATGGCCCTATAAACTGTGTTGGGATGAAAGCTAGCCACTTTGAGCAATGTGGGAAGTGCTGGGGCAGTTTGGGACAACAGGGCCAAAATGTCACTTTCACAGTCCCAAAGTGCCATTTTCACAGTAAAAAGGCCTGGTTCACTTTTGCTTAGCTTAGTCTGTAACTTGAAAACTATGTACCGTATGGCCCTATAAACTGTGTTGGGATGAAAGCTAGCCACTTTGAGCAATGTGGGAAGTGCTGGGGCAGTTTGGGACAACAGGGCCAAAACCCTAACCCTAACCCCAACCCTTTCACAGTCCCAAAGTGCCATTTTCACAGTAAAAAAAAAAAGATTCATTTTGCTTAGCTTAGTCTGTAACTTGAAAACTATGTACCGTATGGCCCTATAAACTGTGTTGGGATGAAAGCTAGCCACTTTGAGCAATGTGGGAAGTGCTGGGGCAGTTTGGGACAACAGGGCCAAAACCCTAACCCTAACCCCAACCCTTTCACACTCCCAAAGTGCCATTTTCACAGTAAAAAAAAAAAGATTCATTTTGCTTAGCTTAGTCTGTAACTTGAAAACTATGTACCGTATGGCCCTATAAACTGTGTTGGGATGAAAGCTAGCCACTTTGAGCAATGTGGGAAGTGCTGGGGCAGTTTGGGACAACAGGGCCAAAATGTCACTTTCACAGTCCCAAAGTGCCATTTTCACAGTAAAAAGGCCTGGTTCACTTTTGCTTAGCTTAGTCTGTAACTTGAAAACTATGTACCGTATGGCCCTATAAACTGTGTTGGGATGAAAGCTAGCCACTTTGAGCAATGTGGGAAGTGCTGGGGCAGTTTGGGACAACAGGGCCAAAATGTCACTTTCACAGTCCCAAAGTGCCATTTTCACAGTAAAAAGGCCTGGTTCACTTTTGCTTAGCTTAGTCTGTAACTTGAAAACTATGTACCGTATGGCCCTATAAACTGTGTTGGGATGAAAGCTAGCCACTTTGAGCAATGTGGGAAGTGCTGGGGCAGTTTGGGACAACAGGGCCAAAACCCTAACCCTAACCCCAACCCTTTCACACTCCCAAAGTGCCATTTTCACAGTAAAAAAAAAAAGATTCATTTTGCTTAGCTTAGTCTGTAACTTGAAAACTATGTACCGTATGGCCCTATAAACTGTGTTGGGATGAAAGCTAGCCACTTTGAGCAATGTGGGAAGTGCTGGGGCAGTTTGGGACAACAGGGCCAAAATGTCACTTTCACAGTCCCAAAGTGCCATTTTCACAGTAAAAAGGCCTGGTTCACTTTTGCTTAGCTTAGTCTGTAACTTGAAAACTATGTACCGTATGGCCCTATAAACTGTGTTGGGATGAAAGCTAGCCACTTTGAGCAATGTGGGAAGTGCTGGGGCAGTTTGGGACAACAGGGCCAAAATGTCACTTTCACAGTCCCAAAGTGCCATTTTCACAGTAAAAAGGCCTGGTTCACTTTTGCTTAGCTTAGTCTGTAACTTGAAAACTATGTACCGTATGGCCCTATAAACTGTGTTGGGATGAAAGCTAGCCACTTTGAGCAATGTGGGAAGTGCTGGGGCAGTTTGGGACAACAGGGCCAAAACCCTAACCCTAACCCTAACCCTTTCACAGTCCCAAAGTGCCATTTTCACAGTAAAAAAAAAAAGATTCATTTTGCTTAGCTTAGTCTGTAACTTGAAAACTATGTACCGTATGGCCCTATAAACTGTGTTGGGATGAAAGCTAGCCACTTTGAGCAATGTGGGAAGTGCTGGGGCAGTTTGGGACAACAGGGCCAAAACCCTAACCCTAACCCCAACCCTTTCACAGTCCCAAAGTGCCATTTTCACAGTAAAAAAAAAAAGATTAATTTTGCTTAGCTTAGTCTGTAACTTGAAAACTATGTACCGTATGGCCCTATAAACTGTGTTGGGATGAAAGCTAGCCACTTTGAGCAATGTGGGAAGTGCTGGGGCAGTTTGGGACAACAGGGCCAAAATGTCACTTTCACAGTCCCAAAGTGCCATTTTCACAGTAAAAAGGCCTGGTTCACTTTTGCTTAGCTTAGTCTGTAACTTGAAAACTATGTACCGTATGGCCCTATAAACTGTGTTGGGATGAAAGCTAGCCACTTTGAGCAATGTGGGAAGTGCTGGGGCAGTTTGGGACAACAGGGCCAAAACCCTAACCCTAACCCTAACCCTTTCACAGTCCCAAAGTGCCATTTTCACAGTAAAAAAAAAAAGATTCATTTTGCTTAGCTTAGTCTGTAACTTGAAAACTATGTACCGTATGGCCCTATAAACTGTGTTGGGATGAAAGCTAGCCACTTTGAGCAATGTGGGAAGTGCTGGGGCAGTTTGGGACAACAGGGCCAAAACCCTAACCCTAACCCCAACCCTTTCACAGTCCCAAAGTGCCATTTTCACAGTAAAAAAAAAAAGATTAATTTTGCTTAGCTTAGTCTGTAACTTGAAAACTATGTACCGTATGGCCCTATAAACTGTGTTGGGATGAAAGCTAGCCACTTTGAGCAATGTGGGAAGTGCTGGGGCAGTTTGGGACAACAGGGCCAAAATGTCACTTTCACAGTCCCAAAGTGCCATTTTCACAGTAAAAAGGCCTGGTTCACTTTTGCTTAGCTTAGTCTGTAACTTGAAAACTATGTACCGTATGGCCCTATAAACTGTGTTGGGATGAAAGCTAGCCACTTTGAGCAATGTGGGAAGTGCTGGGGCAGTTTGGGACAACAGGGCCAAAACCCTAACCCTAACCCTTTCACAGTCCCAAAGTGCCATTTTCACAGTAAAAAAAAAAAGATTCATTTTGCTTAGCTTAGTCTGTAACTTGAAAACTATGTACCGTATGGCCCTATAAACTGTGTTGGGATGAAAGCTAGCCACTTTGAGCAATGTGGGAAGTGCTGGGGCAGTTTGGGACAACAGGGCCAAAATGTCACTTTCACAGTCCCAAAGTGCCATTTTCACAGTAAAAAGGCCTGGTTCACTTTTGCTTAGCTTAGTCTGTAACTTGAAAACTATGTACCGTATGGCCCTATAAACTGTGTTGGGATGAAAGCTAGCCACTTTGAGCAATGTGGGAAGTGCTGGGGCAGTTTGGGACAACAGGGCCAAAACCCTAACCCTAACCCTAACCCTTTCACAGTCCCAAAGTGCCATTTTCACAGTAAAAAAAAAAAGATTCATTTTGCTTAGCTTAGTCTGTAACTTGAAAACTATGTACCGTATGGCCCTATAAACTGTGTTGGGATGAAAGCTAGCCACTTTGAGCAATGTGGGAAGTGCTGGGGCAGTTTGGGACAACAGGGCCAAAACCCTAACCCTAACCCCAACCCTTTCACAGTCCCAAAGTGCCATTTTCACAGTAAAAAAAAAAAGATTAATTTTGCTTAGCTTAGTCTGTAACTTGAAAACTATGTACCGTATGGCCCTATAAACTGTGTTGGGATGAAAGCTAGCCAATTTGAGCAATGTGGGAAGTGCTGGGGCAGTTTGGGACAACAGGGCCAAAATGTCACTTTCACAGTCCCAAAGTGCCATTTTCACAGTAAAAAGGCCTGGTTCACTTTTGCTTAGCTTAGTCTGTAACTTGAAAACTATGTACCGTATGGCCCTATAAACTGTGTTGGGATGAAAGCTAGCCACTTTGAGCAATGTGGGAAGTGCTGGGGCAGTTTGGGACAACAGGGCCAAAACCCTAACCCTAACCCCAACCCTTTCACAGTCCCAAAGTGCCATTTTCACAGTAAAAAAAAAAAGATTCATTTTGCTTAGCTTAGTCTGTAACTTGAAAACTATGTACCGTATGGCCCTATAAACTGTGTTGGGATGAAAGCTAGCCACTTTGAGCAATGTGGGAAGTGCTGGGGCAGTTTGGGACAACAGGGCCAAAACCCTAACCCTAACCCCAACCCTTTCACAGTCCCAAAGTGCCATTTTCACAGTAAAAAAAAAAGATTCATTTTGCTTAGCTTAGTCTGTAACTTGAAAACTATGTACCGTATGGCCCTATAAACTGTGTTGGGATGAAAGCTAGCCACTTTGAGCAATGTGGGAAGTGCTGGGGCAGTTTGGGACAACAGGGCCAAAACCCTAACCCTAACCCTAACCCTTTCACAGTCCCAAAGTGCCATTTTCACAGTAAAAAAAAAAAGATTAATTTTGCTTAGCTTAGTCTGTAACTTGAAAACTATGTACCGTATGGCCCTATAAACTGTGTTGGGATGAAAGCTAGCCACTTTGAGCAATGTGGGAAGTGCTGGGGCAGTTTGGGACAACAGGGCCAAAACCCTAACCCTAACCCCAACCCTTTCACAGTCCCAAAGTGCCATTTTCACAGTAAAAAAAAAATGATTCATTTTGCTTAGCTTAGTCTGTAACTTGAAAACTATGTACCGTATGGCCCTATAAACTGTGTTGGGATGAAAGCTAGCCACTTTGAGCAATGTGGGAAGTGCTGGGGCAGTTTGGGACAACAGGGCCAAAACCCTAACCCTAACCCTAACCCTTTCACAGTCCCAAAGTGCCATTTTCACAGTAAAAAAAAAAAGATTCATTTTGCTTAGCTTAGTCTGTAACTTGAAAACTATGTACCGTATGGCCCTATAAACTGTGTTGGGATGAAAGCTAGCCACTTTGAGCAATGTGGGAAGTGCTGGGGCAGTTTGGGACAACAGGGCCAAAATGTCACTTTCACAGTCCCAAAGTGTCATTTTCACAGTAAAAAGGCCTGGTTCACTTTTGCTTAGCTTAGTCTGTAACTTGAAAACTATGTACCGTATGGCCCTATAAACTGTGTTGGGATGAAAGCTAGCCACTTTGAGCAATGTGGGAAGTGCTGGGGCAGTTTGGGACAACAGGGCCAAAACCCTAACCCTAACCCTAACCCTTTCACAGTCCCAAAGTGCCATTTTCACAGTAAAAAAAAAAAGATTCATTTTGCTTAGCTTAGTCTGTAACTTGAAAACTATGTACCGTATGGCCCTATAAACTGTGTTGGGATGAAAGCTAGCCACTTTGAGCAATGTGGGAAGTGCTGGGGCAGTTTGGGACAACAGGGCCAAAACCCTAACCCTAACCCCAACCCTTTCACAGTCCCAAAGTGCCATTTTCACAGTAAAAAAAAAAAGATTCATTTTGCTTAGCTTAGTCTGTAACTTGAAAACTATGTACCGTATGGCCCTATAAACTGTGTTGGGATGAAAGCTAGCCACTTTGAGCAATGTGGGAAGTGCTGGGGCAGTTTGGGACAACAGGGCCAAAATGTCACTTTCACAGTCCCAAAGTGCCATTTTCACAGTAAAAAGGCCTGGTTCACTTTTGCTTAGCTTAGTCTGTAACTTGAAAACTATGTACCGTATGGCCCTATAAACTGTGTTGGGATGAAAGCTAGCCACTTTGAGCAATGTGGGAAGTGCTGGGGCAGTTTGGGACAACAGGGCCAAAATGTCACTTTCACAGTCCCAAAGTGCCATTTTCACAGTAAAAAGGCCTGGTTCACTTTTGCTTAGCTTAGTCTGTAAATTGAAAACTATGTACCGTATGGCCCTAAAAACTGTGTTGGGATGAAAGCTAGCCACTTTGAGCAATGTGGGAAGTGCTGGGGCAGTTTGGGACAACAGGGCCAAAACCCTAACCCTAACCCTTTCACAGTCCCAAAGTGCCATTTTCACAGTAAAAAAAAAAAGATTCATTTTGCTTAGCTTAGTCTGTAACTTGAAAACTATGTACCGTATGGCCCTATAAACTGTGTTGGGATGAAAGCTAGCCACTTTGAGCAATGTGGGAAGTGCTGGGGCAGTTTGGGACAACAGGGCCAAAACCCTAACCCTAACCCCAACCCTTTCACAGTCCCAAAGTGCCATTTTCACAGTAAAAAAAAAAAGATTAATTTTGCTTAGCTTAGTCTGTAACTTGAAAACTATGTACCGTATGGCCCTATAAACTGTGTTGGGATGAAAGCTAGCCACTTTGAGCAATGTGGGAAGTGCTGGGGCAGTTTGGGACAACAGGGCCAAAATGTCACTTTCACAGTCCCAAAGTGCCATTTTCACAGTAAAAAGGCCTGGTTCACTTTTGCTTAGCTTAGTCTGTAACTTGAAAACTATGTACCGTATGGCCCTATAAACTGTGTTGGGATGAAAGCTAGCCACTTTGAGCAATGTGGGAAGTGCTGGGGCAGTTTGGGACAACAGGGCCAAAATGTCACTTTCACAGTCCCAAAGTGCCATTTTCACAGTAAAAAGGCCTGGTTCACTTTTGCTTAGCTTAGTCTGTAAATTGAAAACTATGTACCGTATGGCCCTAAAAACTGTGTTGGGATGAAAGCTAGCCACTTTGAGCAATGTGGGAAGTGCTGGGGCAGTTTGGGACAACAGGGCCAAAACCCTAACCCTAACCCTTTCACAGTCCCAAAGTGCCATTTTCACAGTAAAAAAAAAAAGATTAATTTTGCTTAGCTTAGTCTGTAACTTGAAAACTATGTACCGTATGGCCCTATAAACTGTGTTGGGATGAAATCTAGCCACTTTGAGCAATGTGGGAAGTGCTGGGGCAGTTTGGGACAACAGGGCCAAAATGTCACTTTCACAGTCCCAAAGTGCCGTTTTCACAGTAAAAAGGCCTGGTTCACTTTTGCTTAGCTTAGTCTGTAACTTGAAAACTATGTACCGTATGGCCCTATAAATTGTGTTGGGATGAAAGCTAGCCACTTTGAGCAATGTGGGAAGTGCTGGGGCAGTTTGGGACAACAGGGCCAAAATGTCACTTTCACAGTCCCAAAGTGCCATTTTCACAGTAAAAAGGCCTGGTTCACTTTTGCTTAGCTTAGTCTGTAACTTGAAAACTATGTACCGTATGGCCCTATAAACTGTGTTGGGATGAAAGCTAGCCACTTTGAGCAATGTGGGAAGTGCTGGGGCAGTTTGGGACAACAGGGCCAAAATGTCACTTTCACAGTCCCAAAGTGCCATTTTCACAGTAAAAAGGCCTGGTTCACTTTTGCTTAGCTTAGTCTGTAAATTGAAAACTATGTACCGTATGGCCCTAAAAACTGTGTTGGGATGAAAGCTAGCCACTTTGAGCAATGTGGGAAGTGCTGGGGCAGTTTGGGACAACAGGGCCAAAACCCTAACCCTAACCCTTTCACAGTCCCAAAGTGCCATTTTCACAGTAAAAAAAAAAAGATTCATTTTGCTTAGCTTAGTCTGTAACTTGAAAACTATGTACCGTATGGCCCTATAAACTGTGTTGGGATGAAAGCTAGCCACTTTGAGCAATGTGGGAAGTGCTGGGGCAGTTTGGGACAACAGGGCCAAAACCCTAACCCTAACCCCAACCCTTTCACAGTCCCAAAGTGCCATTTTCACAGTAAAAAAAAAAAGATTAATTTTGCTTAGCTTAGTCTGTAACTTGAAAACTATGTACCGTATGGCCCTATAAACTGTGTTGGGATGAAAGCTAGCCACTTTGAGCAATGTGGGAAGTGCTGGGGCAGTTTGGGACAACAGGGCCAAAATGTCACTTTCACAGTCCCAAAGTGCCATTTTCACAGTAAAAAGGCCTGGTTCACTTTTGCTTAGCTTAGTCTGTAACTTGAAAACTATGTACCGTATGGCCCTATAAACTGTGTTGGGATGAAAGCTAGCCACTTTGAGCAATGTGGGAAGTGCTGGGGCAGTTTGGGACAACAGGGCCAAAATGTCACTTTCACAGTCCCAAAGTGCCATTTTCACAGTAAAAAGGCCTGGTTCACTTTTGCTTAGCTTAGTCTGTAAATTGAAAACTATGTACCGTATGGCCCTAAAAACTGTGTTGGGATGAAAGCTAGCCACTTTGAGCAATGTGGGAAGTGCTGGGGCAGTTTGGGACAACAGGGCCAAAACCCTAACCCTAACCCTTTCACAGTCCCAAAGTGCCATTTTCACAGTAAAAAAAAAAAGATTAATTTTGCTTAGCTTAGTCTGTAACTTGAAAACTATGTACCGTATGGCCCTATAAACTGTGTTGGGATGAAATCTAGCCACTTTGAGCAATGTGGGAAGTGCTGGGGCAGTTTGGGACAACAGGGCCAAAATGTCACTTTCACAGTCCCAAAGTGCCGTTTTCACAGTAAAAAGGCCTGGTTCACTTTTGCTTAGCTTAGTCTGTAACTTGAAAACTATGTACCGTATGGCCCTATAAACTGTGTTGGGATGAAAGCTAGCCACTTTGAGCAATGTGGGAAGTGCTGGGGCAGTTTGGGACAACAGGGCCAAAATGTCACTTTCACAGTCCCAAAGTGCCATTTTCACAGTAAAAAGGCCTGGTTCACTTTTGCTTAGCTTAGTCTGTAACTTGAAAACTATGTACCGTATGGCCCTATAAACTGTGTTGGGATGAAAGCTAGCCACTTTGAGCAATGTGGGAAGTGCTGGGGCAGTTTGGGACAACAGGGCCAAAATGTCACTTTCACAGTCCCAAAGTGCCATTTTCACAGTAAAAAGGCCTGGTTCACTTTTGCTTAGCTTAGTCTGTAACTTGAAAACTATGTACCGTATGGCCCTAAAAACTGTGTTGGGATGAAAGCTAGCCACTTTGAGCAATGTGGGAAGTGCTGGGGCAGTTTGGGACAACAGGGCCAAAACCCTAACCCTAACCCTTTCACAGTCCCAAAGTGCCATTTTCACAGTAAAAAAAAAAAGATTCATTTTGCTTAGCTTAGTCTGTAACTTGAAAACTATGTACCGTATGGCCCTATAAACTGTGTTGGGATGAAAGCTAGCCACTTTGAGCAATGTGGGAAGTGCTGGGGCAGTTTGGGACAACAGGGCCAAAATGTCACTTTCACAGTCCCAAAGTGCCATTTTCACAGTAAAAAGGCCTGGTTCACTTTTGCTTAGCTTAGTCTGTAACTTGAAAACTATGTACGGTATGGCCCTATAAACTGTGTTGGGATGAAAGCTAGCCACTTTGAGCAATGTGGGAAGTGCTGGGGCAGTTTGGGACAACAGGGCCAAAACCCTAACCCTAACCCTAACCCTTTCACAGTCCCAAAGTGCCATTTTCACAGTAAAAAAAAAAAGATTAATTTTGCTTAGCTTAGTCTGTAACTTGAAAACTATGTACCGTATGGCCCTATAAACTGTGTTGGGATGAAAGCTAGCCACTTTGAGCAATGTGGGAAGTGCTGGGGCAGTTTGGGACAACAGGGCCAAAATGTCACTTTCACAGTCCCAAAGTGCCATTTTCACAGTAAAAAGGCCTGGTTCACTTTTGCTTAGCTTAGTCTGTAACTTGAAAACTATGTACCGTATGGCCCTATAAACTGTGTTGGGATGAAAGCTAGCCACTTTGAGCAATGTGGGAAGTGCTGGGGCAGTTTGGGACAACAGGGCCAAAATGTCACTTTCACAGTCCCAAAGTGCCATTTTCACAGTAAAAAGGCCTGGTTCACTTTTGCTTAGCTTAGTCTGTAACTTGAAAACTATGTACCGTATGGCCCTATAAACTGTGTTGGGATGAAAGCTAGCCACTTTGAGCAATGTGGGAAGTGCTGGGGCAGTTTGGGACAACAGGGCCAAAATGTCACTTTCACAGTCCCAAAGTGCCATTTTCATAGTAAAAAGGCCTGGTTCACTTTTGCTTAGCTTAGTCTGTAACTTGAAAACTATGTACCGTATGGCCCTATAAACTGTGTTGGGATGAAAGCTAGCCACTTTGAGCAATGTGGGAAGTGCTGGGGCAGTTTGGGACAACAGGGCCAAAATGTCACTTTCACAGTCCCAAAGTGCCGTTTTCACAGTAAAAAGGCCTGGTTCACTTTTGCTTAGCTTAGTCTGTAACTTGAAAACTATGTACCGTATGGCCCTATAAACTGTGTTGGGATGAAAGCTAGCCACTTTGAGCAATGTGGGAAGTGCTGGGGCAGTTTGGGACAACAGGGCCAAAACCCTAACCCTAACCCTAACCCTTTCACAGTCCCAAAGTGCCATTTTCACAGTAAAAAAAAAAAGATTAATTTTGCTTAGCTTAGTCTGTAACTTGAAAACTATGTACAGTATGGCCCTATAAACTGTGTTGGGATGAAAGCTAGCCACTTTGAGCAATGTGGGAAGTGCTGGGGCAGTTTGGGACAACAGGGCCAAAATGTCACTTTCACAGTCCCAAAGTGCCATTTTCACAGTAAAAAGGCCTGGTTCACTTTTGCTTAGCTTAGTCTGTAACTTGAAAACTATGTACCGTATGGCCCTATAAACTGTGTTGGGATGAAAGCTAGCCACTTTGAGCAATGTGGGAAGTGCTGGGGCAGTTTGGGACAACAGGGCCAAAACCCTAACCCTAACCCTAACCCTTTCACAGTCCCAAAGTGCCATTTTCACAGTAAAAAAAAAAAGATTCATTTTGCTTAGCTTAGTCTGTAACTTGAAAACTATGTACCGTATGGCCCTATAAACTGTGTTGGGATGAAAGCTAGCCACTTTGAGCAATGTGGGAAGTGCTGGGGCAGTTTGGGACAACAGGGCCAAAATGTCACTTTCACAGTCCCAAAGTGCCATTTTCACAGTAAAAAGGCCTGGTTCACTTTTGCTTAGCTTAGTCTGTAACTTGAAAACTATGTACCGTATGGCCCTATAAACTGTGTTGGGATGAAAGCTAGCCACTTTGAGCAATGTGGGAAGTGCTGGGGCAGTTTGGGACAACAGGGCCAAAATGTCACTTTCACAGTCCCAAAGTGCAATTTTCACAGTAAAAAGGCCTGGTTCACTTTTGCTTAGCTTAGTCTGTAACTTGAAAACTATGTACCGTATGGCCCTATAAACTGTGTTGGGATGAAAGCTAGCCACTTTGAGCAATGTGGGAAGTGCTGGGGCAGTTTGGGACAACAGGGCCAAAATGTCACTTTCACAGTCCCAAAGTGCCATTTTCACAGTAAAAAGGCCTGGTTCACTTTTGCTTAGCTTAGTCTGTAACTTGAAAACTATGTACCGTATGGCCCTAAAAACTGTGTTGGGATGAAAGCTAGCCACTTTGAGCAATGTGGGAAGTGCTGGGGCAGTTTGGGACAACAGGGCCAAAACCCTAACCCTAACCCTTTCACAGTCCCAAAGTGCCATTTTCACAGTAAAAAGGCCTGGTTCACTTTTGCTTAGCTTAGTCTGTAACTTGAAAACTATGTACCGTATGGCCCTATAAACTGTGTTGGGATGAAAGCTAGCCACTTTGAGCAATGTGGGAAGTGCTGGGGCAGTTTGGGACAACAGGGCCAAAATGTCACTTTCACAGTCCCAAAGTGCCATTTTCACAGTAAAAAGGCCTGGTTCACTTTTGCTTAGCTTAGTCTGTAACTTGAAAACTATGTACCGTATGGCCCTATAAACTGTGTTGGGATGAAAGCTAGCCACTTTGAGCAATGTGGGAAGTGCTGGGGCAGTTTGGGACAACAGGGCCAAAATGTCACTTTCACAGTCCCAAAGTGCCATTTTCACAGTAAAAAGGCCTGGTTCACTTTTGCTTAGCTTAGTCTGTAACTTGAAAACTATGTACCGTATGGCCCTAAAAACTGTGTTGGGATGAAAGCTAGCCACTTTGAGCAATGTGGGAAGTGCTGGGGCAGTTTGGGACAACAGGGCCAAAACCCTAACCCTAACCCTTTCACAGTCCCAAAGTGCCATTTTCACAGTAAAAAGGCCTGGTTCACTTTTGCTTAGCTTAGTCTGTAACTTGAAAACTATGTACCGTATGGCCCTATAAACTGTGTTGGGATGAAAGCTAGCCACTTTGAGCAATGTGGGAAGTGCTGGGGCAGTTTGGGACAACAGGGCCAAAACCCTAACCCTAACCCTAACCCTTTCACAGTCCCAAAGTGCCATTTTCACAGTAAAAAAAAAAAGATTCATTTTGCTTAGCTTAGTCTGTAACTTGAAAACTATGTACCGTATGGCCCTATAAACTGTGTTGGGATGAAAGCTAGCCACTTTGAGCAATGTGGGAAGTGCTGGGGCAGTTTGGGACAACAGGGCCAAAATGTCACTTTCACAGTCCCAAAGTGCCATTTTCACAGTAAAAAGGCCTGGTTCACTTTTGCTTAGCTTAGTCTGTAACTTGAAAACTATGTACCGTATGGCCCTATAAACTGTGTTGGGATGAAAGCTAGCCACTTTGAGCAATGTGGGAAGTGCTGGGGCAGTTTGGGACAACAGGGCCAAAATGTCACTTTCACAGTCCCAAAGTGCCATTTTCACAGTAAAAAGGCCTGGTTCACTTTTGCTTAGCTTAGTCTGTAACTTGAAAACTATGTACCGTATGGCCCTATAAACTGTGTTGGGATGAAAGCTAGCCACTTTGAGCAATGTGGGAAGTGCTGGGGCAGTTTGGGACAACAGGGCCAAAATGTCACTTTCACAGTCCCAAAGTGCCATTTTCACAGTAAAAAGGCCTGGTTCACTTTTGCTTAGCTTAGTCTGTAACTTGAAAACTATGTACCGTATGGCCCTATAAACTGTGTTGGGATGAAAGCTAGCCACTTTGAGCAATGTGGGAAGTGCTGGGGCAGTTTGGGACAACAGGGCCAAAATGTCACTTTCACAGTCCCAAAGTGCCATTTTCACAGTAAAAAGGCCTGGTTCACTTTTGCTTAGCTTAGTCTGTAACTTGAAAACTATGTACCGTATGGCCCTATAAACTGTGTTGGGATGAAAGCTAGCCACTTTGAGCAATGTGGGAAGTGCTGGGGCAGTTTGGGACAACAGGGCCAAAACCCTAACCCTAACCCTAACCCTTTCACAGTCCCAAAGTGCCATTTTCACAGTAAAAAAAAAAAGATTCATTTTGCTTAGCTTAGTCTGTAACTTGAAAACTATGTACCGTATGGCCCTATAAACTGTGTTGGGATGAAAGCTAGCCACTTTGAGCAATGTGGGAAGTGCTGGGGCAGTTTGGGACAACAGGGCCAAAATGTCACTTTCACAGTCCCAAAGTGCCATTTTCACAGTAAAAAGGCCTGGTTCACTTTTGCTTAGCTTAGTCTGTAACTTGAAAACTATGTACCGTATGGCCCTATAAACTGTGTTGGGATGAAAGCTAGCCACTTTGAGCAATGTGGGAAGTGCTGGGGCAGTTTGGGACAACAGGGCCAAAATGTCACTTTCACAGTCCCAAAGTGCCATTTTCACAGTAAAAAGGCCTGGTTCACTTTTGCTTAGCTTAGTCTGTAACTTGAAAACTATGTACCGTATGGCCCTATAAACTGTGTTGGGATGAAAGCTAGCCACTTTGAGCAATGTGGGAAGTGCTGGGGCAGTTTGGGACAACAGGGCCAAAATGTCACTTTCACAGTCCCAAAGTGCCATTTTCACAGTAAAAAGGCCTGGTTCACTTTTGCTTAGCTTAGTCTGTAACTTGAAAACTATGTACCGTATGGCCCTATAAACTGTGTTGGGATGAAAGCTAGCCACTTTGAGCAATGTGGGAAGTGCTGGGGCAGTTTGGGACAACAGGGCCAAAATGTCACTTTCACAGTCCCAAAGTGCCATTTTCACAGTAAAAAGGCCTGGTTCACTTTTGCTTAGCTTAGTCTGTAACTTGAAAACTATGTACCGTATGGCCCTATAAACTGTGTTGGGATGAAAGCTAGCCACTTTGAGCAATGTGGGAAGTGCTGGGGCAGTTTGGGACAACAGGGCCAAAATGTCACTTTCAAAGTCCCAAAGTGCCATTTTCACAGTAAAAAGGCCTGGTTCACTTTTGCTTAGCTTAGTCTGTAACTTGAAAACTATGTACCGTATGGCCCTATAAACTGTGTTGGGATGAAAGCTAGCCACTTTGAGCAATGTGGGAAGTGCTGGGGCAGTTTGGGACAACAGGGCCAAAATGTCACTTTCACAGTCCCAAAGTGCCGTTTTCACAGTAAAAAGGCCTGGTTCACTTTTGCTTAGCTTAGTCTGTAACTTGAAAACTATGTACCGTATGGCCCTATAAACTGTGTTGGGATGAAAGCTAGCCACTTTGAGCAATGTGGGAAGTGCTGGGGCAGTTTGGGACAACAGGGCCAAAACCCTAACCCTAACCCTAACCCTTTCACAGTCCCAAAGTGCCATTTTCACAGTAAAAAAAAAAAGATTCATTTTGCTTAGCTTAGTCTGTAACTTGAAAACTATGTACAGTATGGCCCTATAAACTGTGTTGGGATGAAAGCTAGCCACTTTGAGCAATGTGGGAAGTGCTGGGGCAGTTTGGGACAACAGGGCCAAAATGTCACTTTCACAGTCCCAAAGTGCCATTTTCACAGTAAAAAGGCCTGGTTCACTTTTGCTTAGCTTAGTCTGTAACTTGAAAACTATGTACCGTATGGCCGTATAAACTGTGTTGGGATGAAAGCTAGCCACTTTGAGCAATGTGGGAAGTGCTGGGGCAGTTTGGGACAACAGGGCCAAAACCCTAACCCTAACCCTAACCCTTTCACAGTCCCAAAGTGCCATTTTCACAGTAAAAAAAAAAAGATTCATTTTGCTTAGCTTAGTCTGTAACTTGAAAACTATGTACCGTATGGCCCTATAAACTGTGTTGGGATGAAAGCTAGCCACTTTGAGCAATGTGGGAAGTGCTGGGGCAGTTTGGGACAACAGGGCCAAAATGTCACTTTCACAGTCCCAAAGTGCCATTTTCACAGTAAAAAGGCCTGGTTCACTTTTGCTTAGCTTAGTCTGTAACTTGAAAACTATGTACCGTATGGCCCTATAAACTGTGTTGGGATGAAAGCTAGCCACTTTGAGCAATGTGGGAAGTGCTGGGGCAGTTTGGGACAACAGGGCCAAAATGTCACTTTCACAGTCCCAAAGTGCCATTTTCACAGTAAAAAGGCCTGGTTCACTTTTGCTTAGCTTAGTCTGTAACTTGAAAACTATGTACCGTATGGCCCTATAAACTGTGTTGGGATGAAAGCTAGCCACTTTGAGCAATGTGGGAAGCTTTCATCCCAACACAGTTTATAGGGCCATACGGTACATAGTTTTCAAGTTACAGACTAAGCTAAGCAAAAGTGAACCAGGCCTTTTTACTGTGAAAATGGCACTTTGGGACTGTGAAAGTGACATTTTGGCCCTGTTGTCCCAAACTGCCCCAGCACTTCCCACATTGCTCAAAGTGGCTAGCTTTCATCCCAACACAGTTTATAGGGCCATACGGTACATAGTTTTCAAGTTACAGACTAAGCTAAGCAAAATGAATCTTTTTTTTTTTACTGTGAAAATGGCACTTTGGGACTGTGAAAGGGTTAGGGTTAGGGTTAGGGTTTTGGCCCTGTTGTCCCAAACTGCCCCAGCACTTCCCACATTGCTCAAAGTGGCTAGCTTTCATCCCAACACAGTTTATAGGGCCATACGGTACATAGTTTTCAAGTTACAGACTAAGCTAAGCAAAAGTGAACCAGGCCTTTTTACTGTGAAAATGGCACTTTGGGACTGTGAAAGTGACATTTTGGCCCTGTTGTCCCAAACTGCCCCAGCACTTCCCACATTGCTCAAAGTGGCTAGCTTTCATCCCAACACAGTTTATAGGGCCATACGGTACATAGTTTTCAAGTTACAGACTAAGCTAAGCAAAATGAATCTTTTTTTTTTTACTGTGAAAATGGCACTTTGGGACTGTGAAAGGGTTAGGGTTAGGGTTAGGGTTTTGGCCCTGTTGTCCCAAACTGCCCCAGCACTTCCCACATTGCTCAAAGTGGCTAGCTTTCATCCCAACACAGTTTATAGGGCCATACCGTACATAGTTTTCAAGTTACAGACTAAGCTAAGCAAAAGTGAACCAGGCCTTTTTACTGTGAAAATGGCACTTTGGGACTGTGAAAGTGACATTTTGGCCCTGTTGTCCCAAACTGCCCCAGCACTTCCCACATTGCTCAAAGTGGCTAGCTTTCATCCCAACACAGTTTATAGGGCCATACGGTACATAGTTTTCAAGTTACAGACTAAGCTAAGCAAAAGTGAACCAGGCCTTTTTACTGTGAAAATGGCACTTTGGGACTGTGAAAGTGACATTTTGGCCCTGTTGTCCCAAACTGCCCCAGCACTTCCCACATTGCTCAAAGTGGCTAGCTTTCATCCCAACACAGTTTATAGGGCCATACGGTACATAGTTTTCAAGTTACAGACTAAGCTAAGCAAAATGAATCTTTTTTTTTTTACTGTGAAAATGGCACTTTGGGACTGTGAAAGGGTTAGGGTTAGGGTTAGGGTTTTGGCCCTGTTGTCCCAAACTGCCCCAGCACTTCCCACATTGCTCAAAGTGGCTAGCTTTCATCCCAACACAGTTTATAGGGCCATACCGTACATAGTTTTCAAGTTACAGACTAAGCTAAGCAAAAGTGAACCAGGCCTTTTTACTGTGAAAATGGCACTTTGGGACTGTGAAAGTGACATTTTGGCCCTGTTGTCCCAAACTGCCCCAGCACTTCCCACATTGCTCAAAGTGGCTAGCTTTCATCCCAACACAGTTTATAGGGCCATACGGTACATAGTTTTCAAGTTACAGACTAAGCTAAGCAAAATGAATCTTTTTTTTTTTACTGTGAAAATGGCACTTTGGGACTGTGAAAGGGTTAGGGTTAGGGTTTTGGCCCTGTTGTCCCAAACTGCCCCAGCACTTCCCACATTGCTCAAAGTGGCTAGCTTTCATCCCAACACAGTTTTTAGGGCCATACGGTACATAGTTTTCAAGTTACAGACTAAGCTAAGCAAAAGTGAACCAGGCCTTTTTACTGTGAAAATGGCACTTTGGGACTGTGAAAGTGACATTTTGGCCCTGTTGTCCCAAACTGCCCCAGCACTTCCCACATTGCTCAAAGTGGCTAGCTTTCATCCCAACACAGTTTATAGGGCCATACGGTACATAGTTTTCAAGTTACAGACTAAGCTAAGCAAAAGTGAACCAGGCCTTTTTACTGTGAAAATGGCACTTTGGGACAGTGAAAGTGACATTTTGGCCCTGTTGTCCCAAACTGCCCCAGCACTTCCCACATTGCTCAAAGTGGCTAGCTTTCATCCCAACACAGTTTATAGGGCCATACGGTACATAGTTTTCAAGTTACAGACTAAGCTAAGCAAAAGTGAACCAGGCCTTTTTACTGTGAAAACGGCACTTTGGGACTGTGAAAGTGACATTTTGGCCCTGTTGTCCCAAACTGCCCCAGCACTTCCCACATTGCTCAAAGTGGCTAGATTTCATCCCAACACAGTTTATAGGGCCATACGGTACATAGTTTTCAAGTTACAGACTAAGCTAAGCAAAATTAATCTTTTTTTTTTTACTGTGAAAATGGCACTTTGGGACTGTGAAAGGGTTAGGGTTAGGGTTTTGGCCCTGTTGTCCCAAACTGCCCCAGCACTTCCCACATTGCTCAAAGTGGCTAGCTTTCATCCCAACACAGTTTTTAGGGCCATACGGTACATAGTTTTCAATTTACAGACTAAGCTAAGCAAAAGTGAACCAGGCCTTTTTACTGTGAAAATGGCACTTTGGGACTGTGAAAGTGACATTTTGGCCCTGTTGTCCCAAACTGCCCCAGCACTTCCCACATTGCTCAAAGTGGCTAGCTTTCATCCCAACACAGTTTATAGGGCCATACGGTACATAGTTTTCAAGTTACAGACTAAGCTAAGCAAAAGTGAACCAGGCCTTTTTACTGTGAAAATGGCACTTTGGGACTGTGAAAGTGACATTTTGGCCCTGTTGTCCCAAACTGCCCCAGCACTTCCCACATTGCTCAAAGTGGCTAGCTTTCATCCCAACACAGTTTATAGGGCCATACGGTACATAGTTTTCAAGTTACAGACTAAGCTAAGCAAAATGAATCTTTTTTTTTTTACTGTGAAAATGGCACTTTGGGACTGTGAAAGGGTTGGGGTTAGGGTTAGGGTTTTGGCCCTGTTGTCCCAAACTGCCCCAGCACTTCCCACATTGCTCAAAGTGGCTAGCTTTCATCCCAACACAGTTTATAGGGCCATACGGTACATAGTTTTCAAGTTACAGACTAAGCTAAGCAAAATGAATCTTTTTTTTTTTACTGTGAAAATGGCACTTTGGGACTGTGAAAGGGTTAGGGTTAGGGTTTTGGCCCTGTTGTCCCAAACTGCCCCAGCACTTCCCACATTGCTCAAAGTGGCTAGCTTTCATCCCAACACAGTTTTTAGGGCCATACGGTACATAGTTTTCAATTTACAGACTAAGCTAAGCAAAAGTGAACCAGGCCTTTTTACTGTGAAAATGGCACTTTGGGACTGTGAAAGTGACATTTTGGCCCTGTTGTCCCAAACTGCCCCAGCACTTCCCACATTGCTCAAAGTGGCTAGCTTTCATCCCAACACAGTTTATAGGGCCATACGGTACATAGTTTTCAAGTTACAGACTAAGCTAAGCAAAAGTGAACCAGGCCTTTTTACTGTGAAAATGGCACTTTGGGACTGTGAAAGTGACATTTTGGCCCTGTTGTCCCAAACTGCCCCAGCACTTCCCACATTGCTCAAAGTGGCTAGCTTTCATCCCAACACAGTTTATAGGGCCATACGGTACATAGTTTTCAAGTTACAGACTAAGCTAAGCAAAATGAATCTTTTTTTTTTTACTGTGAAAATGGCACTTTGGGACTGTGAAAGGGTTGGGGTTAGGGTTAGGGTTTTGGCCCTGTTGTCCCAAACTGCCCCAGCACTTCCCACATTGCTCAAAGTGGCTAGCTTTCATCCCAACACAGTTTATAGGGCCATACGGTACATAGTTTTCAAGTTACAGACTAAGCTAAGCAAAATGAATCTTTTTTTTTTTACTGTGAAAATGGCACTTTAGGACTGTGAAAGGGTTAGGGTTAGGGTTAGGGTTTTGGCCCTGTTGTCCCAAACTGCCCCAGCACTTCCCACATTGCTCAAAGTGGCTAGCTTTCATCCCAACACAGTTTATAGGGCCATACGGTACATAGTTTTCAAGTTACAGACTAAGCTAAGCAAAAGTGAACCAGGCCTTTTTACTGTGAAAATGACATTTTGGGACTGTGAAAGTGACATTTTGGCCCTGTTGTCCCAAACTGCCCCAGCACTTCCCACATTGCTCAAAGTGGCTAGCTTTCATCCCAACACAGTTTATAGGGCCATACGGTACATAGTTTTCAAGTTACAGACTAAGCTAAGCAAAATGAATCTTTTTTTTTTTACTGTGAAAATGGCACTTTGGGACTGTGAAAGGGTTAGGGTTAGGGTTAGGGTTTTGGCCCTGTTGTCCCAAACTGCCCCAGCACTTCCCACATTGCTCAAAGTGGCTAGCTTTCATCCCAACACAGTTTATAGGGCCATACGGTACATAGTTTTCAAGTTACAGACTAAGTTAAGCAAAAGTGAACCAGGCCTTTTTACTGTGAAAATGGCACTTTGGGACTGTGAAAGTGACATTTTGGCCCTGTTGTCCCAAACTGCCCCAGCACTTCCCACATTGCTCAAAGTGGCTAGCTTTCATCCCAACACAGTTTATAGGGCCATACGGTACATAGTTTTCAAGTTACAGACTAAGCTAAGCAAAATGAATCATTTTTTTTTTACTGTGAAAATGGCACTTTGGGACTGTGAAAGGGTTGGGGTTAGGGTTAGGGTTTTGGCCCTGTTGTCCCAAACTGCCCCAGCACTTCCCCATTGCTCAAAGTGGCTAGCTTTCATCCCAACACAGTTTATAGGGCCATACGGTACATAGTTTTCAAGTTACAGACTAAGCTAAGCAAAATGAATCTTTTTTTTTTTACTGTGAAAATGGCACTTTGGGACTGTGAAAGGGTTAGGGTTAGGGTTAGGGTTTTGGCCCTGTTGTCCCAAACTGCCCCAGCACTTCCCACATTGCTCAAAGTGGCTAGCTTTCATCCCAACACAGTTTATAGGGCCATACGGTACATAGTTTTCAAGTTACAGACTAAGCTAAGCAAAAGTGAACCAGGCCTTTTTACTGTGAAAATGGCACTTTGGGACTGTGAAAGTGACATTTTGGCCCTGTTGTCCCAAACTGCCCCAGCACTTCCCACATTGCTCAAAGTGGCTAGCTTTCATCCCAACACAGTTTATAGGGCCATACGGTACATAGTTTTCAAGTTACAGACTAAGCTAAGCAAAATGAATCTTTTTTTTTTTACTGTGAAAATGGCACTTTGGGACTGTGAAAGGGTTGGGGTTAGGGTTAGGGTTTTGGCCCTGTTGTCCCAAACTGCCCCAGCACTTCCCACATTGCTCAAAGTGGCTAGCTTTCATCCCAACACAGTTTATAGGGCCATACGGTACATAGTTTTCAAGTTACAGACTAAGCTAAGCAAAATGAATCTTTTTTTTTTTACTGTGAAAATGGCACTTTGGGACTGTGAAAGAGTTGGGGTTAGGGTTAGGGTTTTGGCCCTGTTGTCCCAAACTGCCCCAGCACTTCCCACATTGCTCAAAGTGGCTAGCTTTCATCCCAACACAGTTTATAGGGCCATACGGTACATAGTTTTCAAGTTACAGACTAAGCTAAGCAAAATGAATCTTTTTTTTTTTACTGTGAAAATGGCACTTTGGGACTGTGAAAGGGTTGGGGTTAGGGTTAGGGTTTTGGCCCTGTTGTCCCAAACTGCCCCAGCACTTCCCACATTGCTCAAAGTGGCTAGCTTTCATCCCAACACAGTTTATAGGGCCATACGGTACATAGTTTTCAAGTTACAGACTAAGCTAAGCAAAATTAATCTTTTTTTTTTTACTGTGAAAATGGCACTTTGGGAATGTGAAAGGGTTAGGGTTAGGGTTAGGGTTTTGGCCCTGTTGTCCCAAACTGCCCCAGCACTTCCCACATTGCTCAAAGTGGCTAGCTTTCATCCCAACACAGTTTATAGGGCCATACGGTACATAGTTTTCAAGTTACAGACTAAGCTAAGCAAAAGTGAACCAGGCCTTTTTACTGTGAAAATGGCACTTTGGGACTGTGAAAGTGACATTTTGGCCCTGTTGTCCCAAACTGCCCCAGCACTTCCCACATTGCTCAAAGTGGCTAGCTTTCATCCCAACACAGTTTATAGGGCCATACGGTACATAGTTTTCAAGTTACAGACTAAGCTAAGCAAAATGAATCTTTTTTTTTTTACTGTGAAAATGGCACTTTGGGACTGTGAAAGGGTTAGGGTTAGGGTTAGGGTTTTGGCCCTGTTGTCCCAAACTGCCCCAGCACTTCCCACATTGCTCAAAGTGGCTAGCTTTCATCCCAACACAGTTTATAGGGCCATACGGTACATAGTTTTCAAGTTACAGACTAAGCTAAGCAAAAGTGAACCAGGCCTTTTTACTGTGAAAATGGCACTTTGGGACTGTGAAAGTGACATTTTGGCCCTGTTGTCCCAAACTGCCCCAGCACTTCCCACATTGCTCAAAGTGGCTAGCTTTCATCCCAACACAGTTTATAGGGCCATACGGTACATAGTTTTCAAGTTACAGACTAAGCTAAGCAAAATTAATCTTTTTTTTTTTACTGTGAAAATGGCACTTTGGGACTGTGAAAGGGTTGGGGTTAGGGTTAGGGTTTTGGCCCTGTTGTCCCAAACTGCCCCAGCACTTCCCACATTGCTCAAAGTGGCTAGCTTTCATCCCAACACAGTTTATAGGGCCATACGGTACATAGTTTTCAAGTTACAGACTAAGCTAAGCAAAATGAATCTTTTTTTTTTTTACTGTGAAAATGGCACTTTGGGACTGTGAAAGGGTTAGGGTTAGGGTTAGGGTTTTGGCCCTGTTGTCCCAAACTGCCCCAGCACTTCCCACATTGCTCAAAGTGGCTAGCTTTCATCCCAACACAGTTTATAGGGCCATACGGTACATAGTTTTCAAGTTACAGACTAAGCTAAGCAAAAGTGAACCAGGCCTTTTTACTGTGAAAATGGCACTTTGGGACTGTGAAAGTGACATTTTGGCCCTGTTGTCCCAAACTGCCCCAGCACTTCCCACATTGCTCAAAGTGGCTAGCTTTCATCCCAACACAGTTTATAGGGCCATACGGTACATAGTTTTCAAGTTACAGACTAAGCTAAGCAAAATTAATCTTTTTTTTTTTACTGTGAAAATGGCACTTTGGGACTGTGAAAGGGTTGGGGTTAGGGTTAGGGTTTTGGCCCTGTTGTCCCAAACTGCCCCAGCACTTCCCACATTGCTCAAAGTGGCTAGCTTTCATCCCAACACAGTTTATAGGGCCATACGGTACATAGTTTTCAAGTTACAGACTAAGCTAAGCAAAATGAATCTTTTTTTTTTTACTGTGAAAATGGCACTTTGGGACTGTGAAAGGGTTAGGGTTAGGGTTAGGGTTTTGGCCCTGTTGTCCCAAACTGCCCCAGCACTTCCCACATTGCTCAAAGTGGCTAGCTTTCATCCCAACACAGTTTATAGGGCCATACGGTACATAGTTTTCAAGTTACAGACTAAGCTAAGCAAAAGTGAACCAGGCCTTTTTACTGTGAAAATGGCACTTTGGGACTGTGAAAGTGACATTTTGGCCCTGTTGTCCCAAACTGCCCCAGCACTTCCCACATTGCTCAAAGTGGCTAGCTTTCATCCCAACACAGTTTATAGGGCCATACGGTACATAGTTTTCAAGTTACAGACTAAGCTAAGCAAAATGAATCTTTTTTTTTTTACTGTGAAAATGGCACTTTGGGACTGTGAAAGGGTTAGGGTTAGGGTTACGGTTTTGGCCCTGTTGTCCCAAACTGCCCCAGCACTTCCCACATTGCTCAAAGTGGCTAGCTTTCATCCCAACACAGTTTATAGGGCCATACGGTACATAGTTTTCAAGTTACAGACTAAGCTAAGCAAAAGTGAACCAGGCCTTTTTACTGTGAAAACGGCACTTTGGGACTGTGAAAGTGACATTTTGGCCCTGTTGTCCCAAACTGCCCCAGCACTTCCCACATTGCTCAAAGTGGCTAGCTTTCATCCCAACACAGTTTATAGGGCCATACGGTACATAGTTTTCAAGTTACAGACTAAGCTAAGCAAAATGAATCTTTTTTTTTTTACTGTGAAAATGGCACTTTGGGACTGTGAAAGGGTTGGGGTTAGGGTTAGGGTTTTGGCCCTGTTGTCCCAAACTGCCCCAGCACTTCCCACATTGCTCAAAGTGGCTAGCTTTCATCCCAACACAGTTTATAGGGCCATACGGTACATAGTTTTCAAGTTACAGACTAAGCTAAGCAAAATGAATCTTTTTTTTTTTACTGTGAAAATGGCACTTTGGGACTGTGAAAGAGTTGGGGTTAGGGTTAGGGTTTTGGCCCTGTTGTCCCAAACTGCCCCAGCACTTCCCACATTGCTCAAAGTGGCTAGCTTTCATCCCAACACAGTTTATAGGGCCATACGGTACATAGTTTTCAAGTTACAGACTAAGCTAAGCAAAATGAATCTTTTTTTTTTTACTGTGAAAATGGCACTTTGGGACTGTGAAAGGGTTGGGGTTAGGGTTAGGGTTTTGGCCCTGTTGTCCCAAACTGCCCCAGCACTTCCCACATTGCTCAAAGTGGCTAGCTTTCATCCCAACACAGTTTATAGGGCCATACGGTACATAGTTTTCAAGTTACAGACTAAGCTAAGCAAAATTAATCTTTTTTTTTTTACTGTGAAAATGGCACTTTGGGACTGTGAAAGGGTTAGGGTTAGGGTTAGGGTTTTGGCCCTGTTGTCCCAAACTGCCCCAGCACTTCCCACATTGCTCAAAGTGGCTAGCTTTCATCCCAACACAGTTTATAGGGCCATACGGTACATAGTTTTCAAGTTACAGACTAAGCTAAGCAAAAGTGAACCAGGCCTTTTTACTGTGAAAATGGCACTTTGGGACTGTGAAAGTGACATTTTGGCCCTGTTGTCCCAAACTGCCCCAGCACTTCCCACATTGCTCAAAGTGGCTAGCTTTCATCCCAACACAGTTTATAGGGCCATACGGTACATAGTTTTCAAGTTACAGACTAAGCTAAGCAAAATGAATCTTTTTTTTTTTACTGTGAAAATGGCACTTTGGGACTGTGAAAGGGTTGGGGTTAGGGTTAGGGTTTTGGCCCTGTTGTCCCAAACTGCCCCAGCACTTCCCACATTGCTCAAAGTGGCTAGCTTTCATCCCAACACAGTTTATAGGGCCATACGGTACATAGTTTTCAAGTTACAGACTAAGCTAAGCAAAATGAATCTTTTTTTTTTTACTGTGAAAATGGCACTTTGGGACTGTGAAAGAGTTGGGGTTAGGGTTAGGGTTTTGGCCCTGTTGTCCCAAACTGCCCCAGCACTTCCCACATTGCTCAAAGTGGCTAGCTTTCATCCCAACACAGTTTATAGGGCCATACGGTACATAGTTTTCAAGTTACAGACTAAGCTAAGCAAAATGAATCTTTTTTTTTTTACTGTGAAAATGGCACTTTGGGACTGTGAAAGGGTTGGGGTTAGGGTTAGGGTTTTGGCCCTGTTGTCCCAAACTGCCCCAGCACTTCCCACATTGCTCAAAGTGGCTAGCTTTCATCCCAACACAGTTTATAGGGCCATACGGTACATAGTTTTCAAGTTACAGACTAAGCTAAGCAAAATTAATCTTTTTTTTTTTACTGTGAAAATGGCACTTTGGGAATGTGAAAGGGTTAGGGTTAGGGTTAGGGTTTTGGCCCTGTTGTCCCAAACTGCCCCAGCACTTCCCACATTGCTCAAAGTGGCTAGCTTTCATCCCAACACAGTTTATAGGGCCATACGGTACATAGTTTTCAAGTTACAGACTAAGCTAAGCAAAAGTGAACCAGGCCTTTTTACTGTGAAAATGGCACTTTGGGACTGTGAAAGTGACATTTTGGCCCTGTTGTCCCAAACTGCCCCAGCACTTCCCACATTGCTCAAAGTGGCTAGCTTTCATCCCAACACAGTTTATAGGGCCATACGGTACATAGTTTTCAAGTTACAGACTAAGCTAAGCAAAATGAATCTTTTTTTTTTTACTGTGAAAATGGCACTTTGGGACTGTGAAAGGGTTAGGGTTAGGGTTAGGGTTTTGGCCCTGTTGTCCCAAACTGCCCCAGCACTTCCCACATTGCTCAAAGTGGCTAGCTTTCATCCCAACACAGTTTATAGGGCCATACGGTACATAGTTTTCAAGTTACAGACTAAGCTAAGCAAAAGTGAACCAGGCCTTTTTACTGTGAAAATGGCACTTTGGGACTGTGAAAGTGACATTTTGGCCCTGTTGTCCCAAACTGCCCCAGCACTTCCCACATTGCTCAAAGTGGCTAGCTTTCATCCCAACACAGTTTATAGGGCCATACGGTACATAGTTTTCAAGTTACAGACTAAGCTAAGCAAAATTAATCTTTTTTTTTTTACTGTGAAAATGGCACTTTGGGACTGTGAAAGGGTTGGGGTTAGGGTTAGGGTTTTGGCCCTGTTGTCCCAAACTGCCCCAGCACTTCCCACATTGCTCAAAGTGGCTAGCTTTCATCCCAACACAGTTTATAGGGCCATACGGTACATAGTTTTCAAGTTACAGACTAAGCTAAGCAAAATGAATCTTTTTTTTTTTTACTGTGAAAATGGCACTTTGGGACTGTGAAAGGGTTAGGGTTAGGGTTAGGGTTTTGGCCCTGTTGTCCCAAACTGCCCCAGCACTTCCCACATTGCTCAAAGTGGCTAGCTTTCATCCCAACACAGTTTATAGGGCCATACGGTACATAGTTTTCAAGTTACAGACTAAGCTAAGCAAAAGTGAACCAGGCCTTTTTACTGTGAAAATGGCACTTTGGGACTGTGAAAGTGACATTTTGGCCCTGTTGTCCCAAACTGCCCCAGCACTTCCCACATTGCTCAAAGTGGCTAGCTTTCATCCCAACACAGTTTATAGGGCCATACGGTACATAGTTTTCAAGTTACAGACTAAGCTAAGCAAAATTAATCTTTTTTTTTTTACTGTGAAAATGGCACTTTGGGACTGTGAAAGGGTTGGGGTTAGGGTTAGGGTTTTGGCCCTGTTGTCCCAAACTGCCCCAGCACTTCCCACATTGCTCAAAGTGGCTAGCTTTCATCCCAACACAGTTTATAGGGCCATACGGTACATAGTTTTCAAGTTACAGACTAAGCTAAGCAAAATGAATCTTTTTTTTTTTACTGTGAAAATGGCACTTTGGGACTGTGAAAGGGTTAGGGTTAGGGTTAGGGTTTTGGCCCTGTTGTCCCAAACTGCCCCAGCACTTCCCACATTGCTCAAAGTGGCTAGCTTTCATCCCAACACAGTTTATAGGGCCATACGGTACATAGTTTTCAAGTTACAGACTAAGCTAAGCAAAAGTGAACCAGGCCTTTTTACTGTGAAAATGGCACTTTGGGACTGTGAAAGTGACATTTTGGCCCTGTTGTCCCAAACTGCCCCAGCACTTCCCACATTGCTCAAAGTGGCTAGCTTTCATCCCAACACAGTTTATAGGGCCATACGGTACATAGTTTTCAAGTTACAGACTAAGCTAAGCAAAATGAATCTTTTTTTTTTTACTGTGAAAATGGCACTTTGGGACTGTGAAAGGGTTAGGGTTAGGGTTACGGTTTTGGCCCTGTTGTCCCAAACTGCCCCAGCACTTCCCACATTGCTCAAAGTGGCTAGCTTTCATCCCAACACAGTTTATAGGGCCATACGGTACATAGTTTTCAAGTTACAGACTAAGCTAAGCAAAAGTGAACCAGGCCTTTTTACTGTGAAAACGGCACTTTGGGACTGTGAAAGTGACATTTTGGCCCTGTTGTCCCAAACTGCCCCAGCACTTCCCACATTGCTCAAAGTGGCTAGCTTTCATCCCAACACAGTTTATAGGGCCATACGGTACATAGTTTTCAAGTTACAGACTAAGCTAAGCAAAATGAATCTTTTTTTTTTTACTGTGAAAATGGCACTTTGGGACTGTGAAAGGGTTAGGGTTAGGGTTAGGGTTTTGGCCCTGTTGTCCCAAACTGCCCCAGCACTTCCCACATTGCTCAAAGTGGCTAGCTTTCATCCCAACACAGTTTATAGGGCCATACGGTACATAGTTTTCAAGTTACAGACTAAGCTAAGCAAAAGTGAACCAGGCCTTTTTACTGTGAAAATGGCACTTTGGGACTGTGAAAGTGACATTTTGGCCCTGTTGTCCCAAACTGCCCCAGCACTTCCCACATTGCTCAAAGTGGCTAGCTTTCATCCCAACACAGTTTATAGGGCCATACGGTACATAGTTTTCAAGTTACAGACTAAGCTAAGCAAAAGTGAACCAGGCCTTTTTACTGTGAAAATGGCACTTTGGGACTGTGAAAGTGACATTTTGGCCCTGTTGTCCCAAACTGCCCCAGCACTTCCCACATTGCTCAAAGTGGCTAGCTTTCATCCCAACACAGTTTATAGGGCCATACGGTACATAGTTTTCAAGTTACAGACTAAGCTAAGCAAAATTAATCTTTTTTTTTTTACTGTGAAAATGGCACTTTGGGACTGTGAAAGGGTTAGGGTTAGGGTTAGGGTTTTGGCCCTGTTGTCCCAAACTGCCCCAGCACTTCCCACATTGCTCAAAGTGGCTAGCTTTCATCCCAACACAGTTTATAGGGCCATACGGTACATAGTTTTCAAGTTACAGACTAAGCTAAGCAAAAGTGAACCAGGCCTTTTTACTGTGAAAATGGCACTTTGGGACTGTGAAAGTGACATTTTGGCCCTGTTGTCCCAAACTGCCCCAGCACTTCCCACATTGCTCAAAGTGGCTAGCTTTCATCCCAACACAGTTTATAGGGCCATACGGTACATAGTTTTCAAGTTACAGACTAAGCTAAGCAAAATGAATCTTTTTTTTTTTACTGTGAAAATGGCACTTTGGGACTGTGAAAGGGTTGGGGTTAGGGTTAGGGTTTTGGCCCTGTTGTCCCAAACTGCCCCAGCACTTCCCACATTGCTCAAAGTGGCTAGCTTTCATCCCAACACAGTTTATAGGGCCATACGGTACATAGTTTTCAAGTTACAGACTAAGCTAAGCAAAATGAATCTTTTTTTTTTTACTGTGAAAATGGCACTTTGGGACTGTGAAAGGGTTAGGGTTAGGGTTAGGGTTTTGGCCCTGTTGTCCCAAACTGCCCCAGCACTTCCCACATTGCTCAAAGTGGCTAGCTTTCATCCCAACACAGTTTATAGGGCCATACGGTACATAGTTTTCAAGTTACAGACTAAGCTAAGCAAAAGTGAACCAGGCCTTTTTACTGTGAAAATGGCACTTTGGGACTGTGAAAGTGACATTTTGGCCCTGTTGTCCCAAACTGCCCCAGCACTTCCCACATTGCTCAAAGTGGCTAGCTTTCATCCCAACACAGTTTATAGGGCCATACGGTACATAGTTTTCAAGTTACAGACTAAGCTAAGCAAAATGAATCTTTTTTTTTTTACTGTGAAAATGGCACTTTGGGACTGTGAAAGGGTTGGGGTTAGGGTTAGGGTTTTGGCCCTGTTGTCCCAAACTGCCCCAGCACTTCCCACATTGCTCAAAGTGGCTAGCTTTCATCCCAACACAGTTTATAGGGCCATACGGTACATAGTTTTCAAGTTACAGACTAAGCTAAGCAAAATGAATCTTTTTTTTTTTACTGTGAAAATGGCACTTTGGGACTGTGAAAGGGTTAGGGTTAGGGTTAGGGTTTTGGCCCTGTTGTCCCAAACTGCCCCAGCACTTCCCACATTGCTCAAAGTGGCTAGCTTTCATCCCAACACAGTTTATAGGGCCATACGGTACATAGTTTTCAAGTTACAGACTAAGCTAAGCAAAAGTGAACCAGGCCTTTTTACTGTGAAAATGGCACTTTGGGACTGTGAAAGTGACATTTTGGCCCTGTTGTCCCAAACTGCCCCAGCACTTCCCACATTGCTCAAAGTGGCTAGCTTTCATCCCAACACAGTTTATAGGGCCATACGGTACATAGTTTTCAAGTTACAGACTAAGCTAAGCAAAATGAATCTTTTTTTTTTTACTGTGAAAATGGCACTTTGGGACTGTGAAAGGGTTGGGGTTAGGGTTAGGGTTTTGGCCCTGTTGTCCCAAACTGCCCCAGCACTTCCCACATTGCTCAAAGTGGCTAGCTTTCATCCCAACACAGTTTATAGGGCCATACGGTACATAGTTTTCAAGTTACAGACTAAGCTAAGCAAAATGAATCTTTTTTTTTTTACTGTGAAAATGGCACTTTGGGACTGTGAAAGGGTTAGGGTTAGGGTTAGGGTTTTGGCCCTGTTGTCCCAAACTGCCCCAGCACTTCCCACATTGCTCAAAGTGGCTAGCTTTCATCCCAACACAGTTTATAGGGCCATACGGTACATAGTTTTCAAGTTACAGACTAAGCTAAGCAAAAGTGAACCAGGCCTTTTTACTGTGAAAATGGCACTTTGGGACTGTGAAAGTGACATTTTGGCCCTGTTGTCCCAAACTGCCCCAGCACTTCCCACATTGCTCAAAGTGGCTAGCTTTCATCCCAACACAGTTTATAGGGCCATACGGTACATAGTTTTCAAGTTAAAGACTAAGCTAAGCAAAATTAATCTTTTTTTTTTTACTGTGAAAATGGCACTTTGGGACTGTGAAAGGGTTAGGGTTAGGGTTAGGGTTTTGGCCCTGTTGTCCCAAACTGCCCCAGCACTTCCCACATTGCTCAAAGTGGCTAGCTTTCATCCCAACACAGTTTATAGGGCCATACGGTACATAGTTTTCAAGTTACAGACTAAGCTAAGCAAAAGTGAACCAGGCCTTTTTACTGTGAAAACGGCACTTTGGGACTGTGAAAGTGACATTTTGGCCCTGTTGTCCCAAACTGCCCCAGCACTTCCCACATTGCTCAAAGTGGCTAGCTTTCATCCCAACACAGTTTATAGGGCCATACGGTACATAGTTTTCAAGTTACAGACTAAGCTAAGCAAAAGTGAACCAGGCCTTTTTACTGTGAAAATGGCACTTTGGGACTGTGAAAGTGACATTTTGGCCCTGTTGTCCCAAACTGCCCCAGCACTTCCCACATTGCTCAAAGTGGCTAGCTTTCATCCCAACACAGTTTATAGGGCCATACGGTACATAGTTTTCAAGTTACAGACTAAGCTAAGCAAAATTAATCTTTTTTTTTTTACTGTGAAAATGGCACTTTGGGACTGTGAAAGGGTTAGGGTTAGGGTTAGGGTTTTGGCCCTGTTGTCCCAAACTGCCCCAGCACTTCCCACATTGCTCAAAGTGGCTAGCTTTCATCCCAACACAGTTTATAGGGCCATACGGTACATAGTTTTCAAGTTACAGACTAAGCTAAGCAAAAGTGAACCAGGCCTTTTTACTGTGAAAACGGCACTTTGGGACTGTGAAAGTGACATTTTGGCCCTGTTGTCCCAAACTGCCCCAGCACTTCCCACATTGCTCAAAGTGGCTAGCTTTCATCCCAACACAGTTTATAGGGCCATACGGTACATAGTTTTCAAGTTACAGACTAAGCTAAGCAAAAGTGAACCAGGCCTTTTTACTGTGAAAATGGCACTTTGGGACTGTGAAAGTGACATTTTGGCCCTGTTGTCCCAAACTGCCCCAGCACTTCCCACATTGCTCAAAGTGGCTAGCTTTCATCCCAACACAGTTTATAGATTCGTAATAATATACTTTAATAATATACTTTAATAATATACTTAATAATATACTTTAATAATATACTTTAATAATATACTTTAATAATATACTTAATAATATACTTAATAATATACTTTAATAATATACTTTAATAATATACTTTAATAATATACTTTAATAATATACTTAATAATATACTTAATAATATAGTTTAATAATATACTTAATAATATAGTTTAATAATATAGTTTAATAATATAGTTTAATAATATACTTTAAAAATATACTTTAATAATATACTTTAATAATATAGTTTAATAATATACTTAATAATATACTTTAATAATATAGTTTAATAATATAGTTTAATAATATAGTTTAATAATATAGTTTAATAATATAGTTTAATAATATACTTTAATAATATAGTTTAATAATATACTTAATAATATAGTTTAATAATATAGTTTAATAATATACTTAATAATATACTTAATAATATAGTTTAATAATATACTTTAATAATATACTTGAATAATATACTTTAATAATATAGTTTAATAATATAGTTTAATAATATACTTTAATAATATACTTTAATAATATAGTTGAATAATATACTTTAATAATATACTTTAATAATATACTTTAATAATATAGTTAATAATATAGTTTAATAATATAGTTTAATAATATACTTTAATAATATACTTAATAATATACTTAATAATATAGTTTAATAATATAGTTTAATAATATACTTTAATAATATACTTAATAATATACTTTAATAATATACTTTAATAATATACTTTAATAATATACTTTAATAATATACTTTAATAATATACTTTAATAATATACTTTAATAATATACTTTATACTATAGTTTAATAATATAGTTTAATAATATAGTTTAATAATATACTTTAATAATATAGTTTAATAATATACTTTAATAATATAGTTTAATAATATACTTAATAATATAGTTTAATAATATACTTTAATAATATAGTTTAATAATATAGTTTAATAATATACTTTAATAATATACTTTAATAATATAGTTTAATAATATAGTTTAATAATATAGTTTAATAATATAGTTTAATAATATAGTTTAATAATATACTTAATAATATAGTTTAATAATATACTTTAATAATATACTTTAATAATATAGTTTAATAATATACTTTAATAATATAGTTTAATAATATACTTTAATAATATAGTTTAATAATATACTTAATAATATAGTTTAATAATATACTTTAATAATATACTTTAATAATATACTTTAAAAAATATACTTTAATAATATACTTAATAATATACCTAATAATATACTTTAATAATATACTTTAATAATATACTTAATAATATAGTTTAATAATATACTTTAATAATATAGTTTAATAATATACTTAATAATATAGTTTAATAATATACTTAATAATATACTTTAATAATATACTTTAATAATATAGTTTAATAATATACTTAATAATATACTTAATAATATACTTTAATAATATACTTTAATAATATAGTTTAATAATATACTTGAATAATATACTTTAATAATATACTTTAATAATATAGTTGAATAATATACTTTAATAATATACTTTAATAATATACTTTAATAATATACTTTAATAATATACTTAATAATATACTTTAATAATATACTTTAATAATATACTTTAATAATATAGTTTAATAATATACTTAATAATATACTTTAATAATATACTTTAATAATATACTTTAATAATATACTTAATAATATAGTTTAATAATATACTTAATAATATACTTAATAATATAGTTTAATAATATAGTTTAATAATATACTTTAATAATATACTTGAATAATATACTTTAATAATATACTTAATAATATACTTTAATAATATACTTTAATAATATACTTTAATAATATAGTTGAATAATATACTTTAATAATATACTTTAATAATATACTTTAATAATATAGTTAATAATATAGTTTAATAATATACTTTAATAATATACTTAATAATATACTTAATAATATAGTTTAATAATATAGTTTAATAATATACTTAATAATATAGTTGAATAATATCCTTTAATAATATCCTTTAATAATATACTTTAATAATATACTTAATAATATACTTTAATAATATACTTTAATAATATACTTAATAATATACTTTAATAATATACTTTAATAATATACTTTAATAATATACTTTAATAATATAGTTTAATAATATACTTTAATAATATACTTTAATAATATAGTTTAATAATATACTTTAATAATATACTTTAATAATATAGTTTAATAATATACTTAATAATATAGTTTAATAATATACTTTAATAATATACTTAATAATATACTTAATAATATAGTTTAATAATATACTTAATAATATAGTTTAATAATATACTTTAATACTATAGTTGAATAATATATTTTAATAATATACTTTAATAATATAGTTGAATAATATAGTTTAATAATATACTTTAATAATATAGTTTAATAATATAGTTTAATAATATACTTAAAATATAGTTTAATAATATAGTTTAATAATATACTTAATAATATAGTTTAATAATATAGTTTAATAATATAGTTTAATAATATAGTTTAATAATATAGTTTAATAATATAGTTTAATAATATACTTAATAATATAGTTTAATAATATAGTTTAATAATATACTTTAATAATATAGTTTAATAATATACTTTAATAATATACTTTAATAATATAGTTTAATAATATAGTTTAATACTATAGTTTAATAATATAGTTTAATAATATAGTTTAATAATATACTTTAATAATATAGTTTAATAATATACTTTAATACTATAGTTTAATAATATAGTTTAATAATATAGTTTAATAATATAGTTTAATAATATACTTTAATAATATACTTTAATAATATACTTTATTAATATAGTTTAATAATATAGTTTAATAATATAGTTTAATAATATACTTTAATAATATACTTTAATAATATACTTTAATAATATAGTTTAATAATATACTTAATAATATACTTTAATAATATAGTTTAATAATATACTTAATAATATAGTTTAATAATATAGTTTAATAATATAGTTTAATAATATAGTTTAATAATATACTTTAATAATATAGTTGAATAATATAGTTTAATAATATACTTTAATAATATACTTTAATAATATACTTTAATAATATAGTTGAATAATATAGTTTAATAATATACTTTAATAATATACTTTAATAATATACTTAATAATATACTTTAATAATATAGTTTAATAATATACTTAATAATAGTGATCGACCGATAATCGGCCACGGCCGATTATCGGCTTCGATATTCATGTTTTTTATTAATATCGGTATCGGTGGTAAAAGTTAATAATCGAAAAAAAACGGCCGATTATTATATTTTGTCATAAATGCGCAAAAAAGTACAACAACCACTCCACTCTCATTGAAAATCCGGTAGAGTACGGTTGTAAGGAGATGTATATAGCTTAGCTGCGTGTCTAACACGGAGGAGTAGACACACACAGAGCACAGCACGCTCTGCCTGTGCTCCTCCCTCCCTCCCAGTTCCACACACACACGGAGTAAAAAGAGAGAGGACCAGGGCTAGAAGGAGTAATACTAACCTTGTAACCATAAACATTGCTGTTTTCATCTTGCATTAACAAAAATAAAATCCACACTGAGAGGGACTGGTAGACCTACATTAGCCAACGCTAGCTCCTATGCTAACGCTGCAAACTTACAGCAGATGTAAACGGTTCTTTGATTGTGTGTGTGTGTGTGTGTGTGCGCGCGCGCGCGTGCCCACATGCTGCGTGTGTGTGTGTGTGTGTGTGTGCGCGCGCGCCCACATGCTGCGTGTGTGTGTGTGTGTGTGACTGTGTGTGTGTGTGTGTGTGTGTGTGTGCGTGCGTGCATGCATGCGAGCCAACTGAATGTTTTCTAAAAGGACAACTTTTCCCCCCCATCCTGACCAGCCTATTATTATTATTGCATTTTGGCTATGTGCAATAACTAACTGCAAGCCAATGAAGAATGAACCAATCAGTAGCATTGTCAATATTTGTCTTAATTTCTAATTCATATGTATTTAGTTGACAATAATGTAACGGTAGGCCAGTGTTTTGAGACATACAAGGCTATTGTCTTGTATTGCTATAAAACTATGATCTTGAAAGTGGCAAATTTCAGTGGTGGAGTAAAAACAACAAGGTCACATGGCTTTGGGGAGTTTGGGCAGCAGATCTACAAGCTCTCAACATGTCATGCTGCAATGTTCTGTGGGCTTGTAGATCACAAATTTGGATAAATAAACTGATTATTTTTCCCTGATTTATTTTAAAAAAAATGTTTTAAGCCTGTGCCTGCACTTCATACAGCACTATGTTCCATATTCTGCTACAGTACATGTTTGCACTAAATTAAAGCTGCATTTGATGGGGGGGGGGGTTGTTACTGAAAACGATGTTGGTGCTTCTTGCACTAACTTTTTATAAGCAATAAATGTTCTCCAATGCATTTAAAGGAATTGTTGTGTTAGAATTTAGTTACTGTAAAAAAATTTTTTTTTACTTAAATTCATATCGGTCATAATATCGGCTATCGGGCTTTTTGATTCTCCACTAATCGGTGATCGGAAATATCGGCCAAAAACCATATCGGTCGATCACTACTTAATAATATACTTAATAATATACTTTAATAATATACTTTAATAATATACTTTAATAATATACTTTAATAATATACTTTAATAATATACTTTAATAATATAGTTTAATAATATACTTAATAATATACTTTAATAATATAGTTTAATAATATAGTTTATTAATATAGTTTAATAATATAGTTTAATAATATACTTTAATAATATACTTTAATAATATAGTTGAATAATATACTTTAATAATATACTTAATAATATAGTTTAATAATATAGTTTAATAATATACTTAATAATATACTTAATAATATAGTTTAATAATATAGTTTAATAATATACTTTAATAATATACTTAATAATATAGTTTAATAATATAGTTTAATAATATACTTTAATAATATACTTTAATAATATACTTTAATAATATACTTTAATAATATAGTTTAATAATATACTTAATAATATACTTTAATAATATACTTTAATAATATACTTTAAAAATATACTTTAATAATATAGTTTATTAATATACTTTAATAATATAGTTTAATAATATACTTAATAATATACTTTAATAATATAGTTTAATAATATACTTAATAATATAGTTTAATAATATAGTTTAATAATATACTTGAATAATATACTTTAATAATATACTTTAATAATATACTTTAATAATATACTTTAATAATATACTTGAATAATATACTTTAATAATATACTTTAATAATATACTTAATAATATAGTTTAATAATATACTTTAATAATATACTTAATAATATACTTAATAATATAGTTTAAAAATATACTTTAATAATATACTTTAATAATATAGTTGAATAATATAGTTGAATAATATACTTTAATAATATACTTAATAATATACTTAATAATATAGTTTAATAATATACTTTAATAATATACTTTAATAATATACTTAATAATATACTTAATAATATACTTTAATAATATACTTTAATAATATACTTTAATAATATACTTTAATAATATACTTAATAATATACTTTAATAATATAGTTTAATAATATAGTTTAATAATATAGTTTAATAATATAGTTTAATAATATACTTTAATAATATACTTTAATAATATAGTTTAATAATATACTTTAATAATATACTTTAATAATATAGTTGAATAATATAGTTTAATAATATAGTTTAATAATATACTTTAATAATATAGTTTAATAATATAGTTTAATAATATAGTTGAATAATATAGTTTAATAATATACTTTAATAATATACTTTAATAATATACTTTAATAATATAGTTTAATAATATACTTTAATAATATACTTTAATAATATACTTTAATAATATAGTTTAATAATATACTTTAATAATATAGTTTAATAATATACTTAATAATATAGTTTAATAATATAGTTTAATAATATAGTTTAATAATATAGTTTAATAATATACTTTAATAATATAGTTGAATAATATACTTTAATAATATACTTTAATAATATACTTTAATAATATAGTTTAATAATATACTTAATAATATAGTTTAATAATATAGTTTAATAATATACTTAATAATATACTTAATAATATAGTTTAATAATATAGTTTAATAATATACTTTAATAATATACTTAATAATATAGTTTAATAATATACTTTAATAATATACTTTAATAATATACTTTAATAATATACTTTAATAATATAGTTTAATAATATACTTTAATAATATAGTTTAATAATATAGTTTAATAATATACTTAATAATATACTTTAATAATATACTTTAATAATATACTTTAAAAATATACTTTAATAATATAGTTTATTAATATACTTTATTAATATACTTTAATAATATAGTTTAATAATATACTTAATAATATACTTTAATAATATACTTTAATAATATACTTAATAATATAGTTTAATAATATACTTTAATAATATACTTTAATAATATACTTAATAATATAGTTTAATAATATAGTTTAATAATATAGTTTAATAATATAGTTTAATAATATAGTTTAATAATATACTTTAATAATATACTTTAATAATATACTTTATACTATAGTTTAATAATATAGTTTAATAATATAGTTTAATAATATACTTTAATAATATACTTTAATAATATACTTAATAATATACTTTAATAATATACTTTAATAATATAGTTTAATAATATACTTTAATAATATAGTTTAATAATATACTTTAATAATATAGTTTAATAATATAGTTTAATAATATAGTTTAATAATATAGTTTAATAATATAGTTTAATAATATACTTTAATAATATACTTTAATAATATACTTAATAATATAGTTTAATAATATAGTTTAATAATATAGTTTAATAATATAGTTTAATAATATAGTTTAATAATATACTTTAATAATATACTTTAATAATATACTTTAATAATATACTTTAATAATATAGTTTAATAATATACTTTAATAATATACTTTAATAATATAGTTGAATAATATAGTTTAATAATATACTTTAATAATATAGTTTAATAATATACTTAATAATATAGTTTAATAATATAGTTTAATAATATACTTAATAATATACTTAATAATATAGTTTAATAATATAGTTTAATAATATACTTTAATAATATACTTTAATAATATACTTTAATAATATAGTTTAATAATATACTTTAATAATATAGTTTAATAATATACTTAATAATATACTTTAATAATATACTTTAATAATATAGTTGAATAATATAGTTTAATAATATACTTTAATAATATACTTTAATAATATACTTTAATAATATACTTAATAATATAGTTTAATAATATAGTTTAATAATATACTTAATAATATAGTTTAATAATATACTTTAATAATATAGTTTAATAATATAGTTTAATAATATACTTTAATAATATACTTGAATAATATACTTTAATAATATACTTTAATAATATACTTAATAATATAGTTTAATAATATAGTTTAATAATATACTTAATAATATACTTAATAATATAGTTTAATAATATACTTTAATAATATACTTTAATAATATAGTTGAATAATATAGTTGAATAATATAGTTGAATAATATACTTTAATAATATACTTAATAATATACTTAATAATATACTTTAATAATATACTTTAATAATATACTTTAATAATATAGTTGAATAATATAGTTGAATAATATACTTTAATAATATAGTTTAATAATATACTTAATAATATACTTTAATAATATACTTTAATAATATACTTAATAATATACTTAATAATATAGTTTAATAATATACTTTAATAATATACTTTAATAATATACTTTAATAATATACTTTAATAATATACTTGAATAATATACTTTAATAATATACTTTAATAATATACTTAATAATATAGTTTAATAATATACTTTAATAATATACTTAATAATATACTTAATAATATAGTTTAATAATATACTTTAATAATATACTTTAATAATATAGTTGAATAATATAGTTGAATAATATAGTTGAATAATATACTTTAATAATATACTTAATAATATACTTAATAATATAGTTTAATAATATACTTTAATAATATACTTTAATAATATAGTTGAATAATATAGTTGAATAATATACTTTAATAATATACTTAATAATATAGTTTAATAATATACTTTAATAATATACTTAATAATATAGTTGAATAATATCCTTTAATAATATACTTTAATAATATACTTTAATAATATACTTAATAATATACTTTAATAATATACTTTAATAATATACTTTAATAATATACTTTAATAATATACTTAATAATATACTTTAATAATATACTTTAATAATATACTTTAATAATATACTTTAATAATATACTTTAATAATATAGTTTAATAATATACTTTAATAATATACTTAATAATATAGTTTAATAATATACTTAATAATATAGTTTAATAATATACTTTAATAATATACTTTAATAATATACTTAATAATATACTTTAATAATATACTTTAATAATATACTTTAATAATATACTTTAATAATATACTTTAATAATATACTTAATAATATAGTTTAATAATATACTTTAATAATATACTTAATAATATAGTTTAATAATATACTTAATAATATAGTTTAATAATATACTTTAATACTATAGTTTAATAATATACTTTAATAATATACTTTAATAATATAGTTGAATAATATAGTTTAATAATATACTTTAATAATATAGTTTAATAATATACTTTAATAATATACTTAAAATATACTTTAATAATATAGTTTAATAATATACTTAATAATATAGTTTAATAATATAGTTTAATAATATAGTTTAATAATATAGTTTAATAATATACTTTAAAAAATATACTTTAATAATATAGTATAATAATATAGTTCAATAATATAGTTTAATAATATAGTTTAATAATATACTTAATAATATAGTTTAATAATATAGTTTAATAATATACTTTAATAATATACTTAATAATATAGTTGAATAATATCCTTTAATAATATCCTTTAATAATATACTTTAATAATATACTTAATAATATACTTTAATAATATACTTTAATAATATACTTAATAATATACTTTAATAATATACTTTAATAATATACTTTAATAATATACTTTAATAATATACGTAATAATATAGTTTAATAATATACTTAATAATATAGTTTAATAATATACTTTAATAATATACTTTAATAATATACTTAATAATATACTTTAATAATATACTTTAATAATATACTTTAATAATATACTTTAATAATATACTTTAATAATATACTTAATAATATAGTTTAATAATATACTTTAATAATATACTTAATAATATAGTTTAATAATATACTTAATAATATAGTTTAATAATATACTTTAATACTATAGTTTAATAATATACTTTAATAATATACTTTAATAATATAGTTGAATAATATACTTTAATAATATACTTTAATAATATACTTTAATAATATACTTTAATAATATACTTAAAATATACTTTAATAATATAGTTTAATAATATACTTAATAATATAGTTTAATAATATAGTTTAATAATATAGTTTAATAATATACTTTAAAAAATATACTTTAATAATATAGTTTAATAATATAGTTCAATAATATAGTTTAATAATATAGTTTAATAATATACTTAATAATATAGTTTAATAATATACTTTAATAATATAGTTTAATAATATAGTTTAATAATATACTTTAATAATATACTTTAATAATATACTTTAATAATATACTTTAATAATATACTTTATACTATAGTTTAATAATATACGTAATAATATAGTTTAATAATATACTTTAATAATATAGTTTAATAATATACTTTAATAATATACTTAATAATATACTTAATAATATAGTTTAATAATATACTTTAATAATATAGTTGAATAATATAGTTGAATAATATAGTTGAATAATATACTTTAATAATATACTTAATAATATACTTAATAATATAGTTTAATAATATACTTTAATAATATACTTTAATAATATAGTTGAATAATATAGTTGAATAATATAGTTTAATAATATACTTAATAATATACTTTAATAATATACTTTAATAATATACTTAATAATATAGTTGAATAATATCCTTTAATAATATCCTTTAATAATATACTTTAATAATATACTTAATAATATACTTTAATAATATACTTAAATAATATACTTTAATAATATACTTAAATAATATACTTTAATAATATACTTTAATAATATACTTTAATAATATACTTTAATAATATACTTTAATAATATAGTTTAATAATATACTTAATAATATAGTTTAATAATATACTTTAATAATATACTTAATAATATACTTAATAATATAGTTTAATAATATACTTAATAATATAGTTTAATAATATAGTTTAATAATATACTTTGATAATATACTTTAATAATATACTTAAAATATACTTTAATAATATAGTTTAATAATATAGTTCAATAATATAGTTTAATAATATAGTTTAATAATATACTTAATAATATAGTTTAATAATATAGTTTAATAATATAGTTTAATAATATACTTTAATAATATACTTTAATAATATACTTTAATAATATAGTTTAATAATATACTTTAATAATATACTTTAATAATATAGTTTAATAATATAGTTTAATAATATACTTTATACTATAGTTTAATAATATAGTTTAATAATATACTTAATAATATAGTTTAATAATATACTTTAATAATATAGTTTAATAATATACTTTAATAATATAGTTTAATAATATACTTTAATAATATAGTTTAATAATATAGTTTAATAATATACTTAATAATATAGTTTAATAATATAGTTTAATAATATAGTTTAATAATATACTTAATAATATAGTTTAATAATATAGTTTAATAATATAGTTTAATAATATACTTTAATAATATACTTTAATAATATACTTTAAAAAATATACTTTAATAATATACTTAATAACATACTTAATAATATACTTTAATAATATACTTTAATAATATACTTAATAATATAGTTTAATAATATAGTTTAATAATATAGTTTAATAATATAGTTTAATAATATAGTTTAATAATATACTTAATAATATAGTTTAATAATATACTTAATAATCTACTTAATAATATACTTTAATAATATACTTTAATAATATACTTTAATAATATACTTAATAATATACTTTAATAATATACTTTAATAATATACTTTAATAATATACTTAATAATATACTTAATAATATACTTTAATAATATACTTTAATAATATACTTTAATAATATACTTTATTATACTTAATAATATACTTAATAATATACTTTAATAATATACTTTAATAATATAGTTTAATAATATACTTAATAATATACTTTAATAATATACTTTAATAATATACTTTAATAATATAGTTTAATAATATAGTTTAATATATATAGTTTAATATATATAGGTTAGGTTATATAACCTATATTATTAAGTATATTATTAAACTATATTATTAAGTATATTATTAAACTATATTATTAAACTATATTATTGTTAAAGTGGCAAGCTTTCATCCCAACACAGTTTATAGGGCCATACGGTACATAGTTTTCAAGTTACAGACTAAGCTAAGCAAAAGTGAACCAGGCCTTTTTACTGTGAAAATGGCACTTTGGGACTGTGAAAGTGACATTTTGGCCCTGTTGTCCCAAACTGCCCCAGCACTTCCCACATTGCTCAAAGTGGCTAGCTTTCATCCCAACACAGTTTATAGGGCCATAGGGTACATAGTTTTCAAGTTACAGACTAAGCTAAGCAAAAGTGAACCAGGCCTTTTTACTGTGAAAATGGCACTTTGGGACTGTGAAAGTGACATTTTGGCCCTGTTGTCCCAAACTGCCCCAGCACTTCCCACATTGCTCAAAGTGGCTAGCTTTCATCCCAACACAGTTTATAGGGCCATACGGTACATAGTTTTCAAGTTACAGACTAAGCTAAGCAAAAGTGAACCAGGCCTTTTTACTGTGAAAACGGCACTTTGGGACTGTGAAAGTGACATTTTGGCCCTGTTGTCCCAAACTGCCCCAGCACTTCCCACATTGCTCAAAGTGGCTAGCTTTCATCCCAACACAGTTTATAGGGCCATACGGTACATAGTTTTCAAGTTACAGACTAAGCTAAGCAAAAGTGAACCAGGCCTTTTTACTGTGAAAATGGCACTTTGGGACTGTGAAAGTGACATTTTGGCCCTGTTGTCCAAACTGCCCCAGCACTTCCCACATTGCTCAAAGTGGCTAGCTTTCATCCCAACACAGTTTATAGGGCCATACGGTACATAGTTTTCAAGTTACAGACTAAGCTAAGCAAAAGTGAACCAGGCCTTTTTACTGTGAAAACGGCACTTTGGGACTGTGAAAGTGACATTTTGGCCCTGTTGTCCCAAACTGCCCCAGCACTTCCCACATTGCTCAAAGTGGCTAGCTTTCATCCCAACACAGTTTATAGGGCCATACGGTACATAGTTTTCAAGTTACAGACTAAGCTAAGCAAAAGTGAACCAGGCCTTTTTACTGTGAAAACGGCACTTTGGGACTGTGAAAGTGACATTTTGGCCCTGTTGTCCCAAACTGCCCCAGCACTTTCCACATTGCTCAAAGTGGCTAGCTTTCATCCCAACACAGTTTATAGGGCCATACGGTACATAGTTTTCAAGTTACAGACTAAGCTAAGCAAAAGTGAACCAGGCCTTTTTACTGTGAAAATGGCACTTTGGGACTGTGAAAGTGACATTTTGGCCCTGTTGTCCCAAACTGCCCCAGCACTTCCCACATTGCTCAAAGTGGCTAGCTTTCATCCCAACACAGTTTATAGGGCCATACGGTACATAGTTTTCAAGTTACAGACTAAGCTAAGCAAAAGTGAACCAGGCCTTTTTACTGTGAAAATGGCACTTTGGGACTGTGAAAGTGACATTTTGGCCCTGTTGTCCCAAACTGCCCCAGCACTTCCCACATTGCTCAAAGTGGCTAGCTTTCATCCCAACACAGTTTATAGGGCCATACGGTACATAGTTTTCAAGTTACAGACTAAGCTAAGCAAAAGTGAACCAGGCCTTTTTACTGTGAAAATGGCACTTTGGGACTGTGAAAGTGACATTTTGGCCCTGTTGTCCCAAACTGCCCCAGCACTTCCCACATTGCTCAAAGTGGCTAGCTTTCATCCCAACACAGTTTATAGGGCCATACGGTACATAGTTTTCAAGTTACAGACTAAGCTAAGCAAAAGTGAACCAGGCCTTTTTACTGTGAAAATGGCACTTTGGGACTGTGAAAGTGACATTTTGGCCCTGTTGTCCCAAACTGCCCCAGCACTTCCCACATTGCTCAAAGTGGCTAGCTTTCATCCCAACACAGTTTATAGGGCCATACGGTACATAGTTTTCAAGTTACAGACTAAGCTAAGCAAAAGTGAACCAGGCCTTTTTACTGTGAAAATGGCACTTTGGGACTGTGAAAGTGACATTTTGGCCCTGTTGTCCCAAACTGCCCCAGCACTTCCCACATTGCTCAAAGTGGCTAGCTTTCATCCCAACACAGTTTATAGGGCCATACGGTACATAGTTTTCAAGTTACAGACTAAGCTAAGCAAAATGAATATATTTTTTTTTACTGTGAAAATGGCACTTTGGGACTGTGAAAGGGTTAGGGTTAGGGTTTTGGCCCTGTTGTCCCAAACTGCCCCAGCACTTCCCACATTGCTCAAAGTGGCTAGCTTTCATCCCAACACAGTTTTTAGGGCCATACGGTACATAGTTTTCAAGTTACAGACTAAGCTAAGCAAAAGTGAACCAGGCCTTTTTACTGTGAAAATGGCACTTTGGGACTGTGAAAGTGACATTTTGGCCCTGTTGTCCCAAACTGCCCCAGCACTTCCCACATTGCTCAAAGTGGCTAGCTTTCATCCCAACACAGTTTATAGGGCCATACGGTACATAGTTTTCAAGTTACAGACTAAGCTAAGCAAAAGTGAACCAGGCCTTTTTACTGTGAAAATGGCACTTTGGGACTGTGAAAGTGACATTTTGGCCCTGTTGTCCCAAACTGCCCCAGCACTTCCCACATTGCTCAAAGTGGCTAGCTTTCATCCCAACACAGTTTATAGGGCCATACGGTACATAGTTTTCAAGTTACAGACTAAGCTAAGCAAAAGTGAACCAGGCCTTTTTACTGTGAAAATGGCACTTTGGGACTGTGAAAGTGACATTTTGGCCCTGTTGTCCCAAACTGCCCCAGCACTTCCCACATTGCTCAAAGTGGCTAGCTTTCATCCCAACACAGTTTATAGGGCCATACGGTACATAGTTTTCAAGTTACAGACTAAGCTAAGCAAAATGAATCTTTTTTTTTTTACTGTGAAAATGGCACTTTGGGACTGTGAAAGGGTTAGGGTTAGGGTTAGGGTTTTGGCCCTGTTGTCCCAAACTGCCCCAGCACTTCCCACATTGCTCAAAGTGGCTAGCTTTCATCCCAACACAGTTTATAGGGCCATACGGTACATAGTTTTCAAGTTACAGACTAAGCTAAGCAAAAGTGAACCAGGCCTTTTTACTGTGAAAACGGCACTTTGGGACTGTGAAAGTGACATTTTGGCCCTGTTGTCCCAAACTGCCCCAGCACTTCCCACATTGCTCAAAGTGGCTAGCTTTCATCCCAACACAGTTTATAGGGCCATACGGTACATAGTTTTCAAGTTACAGACTAAGCTAAGCAAAAGTGAACCAGGCCTTTTTACTGTGAAAATGGCACTTTGGGACTGTGAAAGTGACATTTTGGCCCTGTTGTCCAAACTGCCCCAGCACTTCCCACATTGCTCAAAGTGGCTAGCTTTCATCCCAACACAGTTTATAGGGCCATACGGTACATAGTTTTCAAGTTACAGACTAAGCTAAGCAAAAGTGAACCAGGCCTTTTTACTGTGAAAACGGCACTTTGGGACTGTGAAAGTGACATTTTGGCCCTGTTGTCCCAAACTGCCCCAGCACTTCCCACATTGCTCAAAGTGGCTAGCTTTCATCCCAACACAGTTTATAGGGCCATACGGTACATAGTTTTCAAGTTACAGACTAAGCTAAGCAAAAGTGAACCAGGCCTTTTTACTGTGAAAACGGCACTTTGGGACTGTGAAAGTGACATTTTGGCCCTGTTGTCCCAAACTGCCCCAGCACTTTCCACATTGCTCAAAGTGGCTAGCTTTCATCCCAACACAGTTTATAGGGCCATACGGTACATAGTTTTCAAGTTACAGACTAAGCTAAGCAAAAGTGAACCAGGCCTTTTTACTGTGAAAATGGCACTTTGGGACTGTGAAAGTGACATTTTGGCCCTGTTGTCCCAAACTGCCCCAGCACTTCCCACATTGCTCAAAGTGGCTAGCTTTCATCCCAACACAGTTTATAGGGCCATACGGTACATAGTTTTCAAGTTACAGACTAAGCTAAGCAAAAGTGAACCAGGCCTTTTTACTGTGAAAATGGCACTTTGGGACTGTGAAAGTGACATTTTGGCCCTGTTGTCCCAAACTGCCCCAGCACTTCCCACATTGCTCAAAGTGGCTAGCTTTCATCCCAACACAGTTTATAGGGCCATACGGTACATAGTTTTCAAGTTACAGACTAAGCTAAGCAAAAGTGAACCAGGCCTTTTTACTGTGAAAACGGCACTTTGGGACTGTGAAAGTGACATTTTGGCCCTGTTGTCCCAAACTGCCCCAGCACTTCCCACATTGCTCAAAGTGGCTAGCTTTCATCCCAACACAGTTTATAGGGCCATACGGTACATAGTTTTCAAGTTACAGACTAAGCTAAGCAAAATGAATCTTTTTTTTTTACTGTGAAAATGGCACTTTGGGACTGTGAAAGGGTTAGGGTTAGGGTTAGGGTTTTGGCCCTGTTGTCCCAAACTGCCCCAGCACTTCCCACATTGCTCAAAGTGGCTAGCTTTCATCCCAACACAGTTTTTAGGGCCATACGGTACATAGTTTTCAATTTACAGACTAAGCTAAGCAAAAGTGAACCAGGCCTTTTTACTGTGAAAATGGCACTTTGGGACTGTGAAAGTGACATTTTGGCCCTGTTGTCCCAAACTGCCCCAGCACTTCCCACATTGCTCAAAGTGGCTAGCTTTCATCCCAACACAGTTTATAGGGCCATACGGTACATAGTTTTCAAGTTACAGACTAAGCTAAGCAAAAGTGAACCAGGCCTTTTTACTGTGAAAATGGCACTTTGGGACTGTGAAAGTGACATTTTGGCCCTGTTGTCCCAAACTGCCCCAGCACTTCCCACATTGCTCAAAGTGGCTAGCTTTCATCCCAACACAGTTTATAGGGCCATACGGTACATAGTTTTCAAGTTACAGACTAAGCTAAGCAAAAGTGAACCAGGCCTTTTTACTGTGAAAATGGCACTTTGGGACTGTGAAAGTGACATTTTGGCCCTGTTGTCCCAAACTGCCCCAGCACTTCCCACATTGCTCAAAGTGGCTAGCTTTCATCCCAACACAGTTTATAGGGCCATACGGTACATAGTTTTCAAGTTACAGACTAAGCTAAGCAAAATGAATCTTTTTTTTTTTACTGTGAAAATGGCACTTTGGGACTGTGAAAGGGTTAGGGTTAGGGTTAGGGTTTTGGCCCTGTTGTCCCAAACTGCCCCAGCACTTCCCACATTGCTCAAAGTGGCTAGCTTTCATCCCAACACAGTTTATACGGCCATACGGTACATCGTTTTCAAGTTACAGACTAAGCTAAGCAAAAGTGAACCAGGCCTTTTTACTGTGAAAATGGCACTTTGGGACTGTGAAAGTGACATTTTGGCCCTGTTGTCCCAAACTGCCCCAGCACTTCCCACATTGCTCAAAGTGGCTAGCTTTCATCCCAACACAGTTTATAGGGCCATACTGTACATAGTTTTCAAGTTACAGACTAAGCTAAGCAAAATGAATCTTTTTTTTTTTACTGTGAAAATGGCACTTTGGGACTGTGAAAGGGTTAGGGTTAGGGTTAGGGTTTTGGCCCTGTTGTCCCAAACTGCCCCAGCACTTCCCACATTGCTCAAAGTGGCTAGCTTTCATCCCAACACAGTTTATAGGGCCATACGGTACATAGTTTTCAAGTTACAGACTAAGCTAAGCAAAAGTGAACCAGGCCTTTTTACTGTGAAAATGGCACTTTGGGACTGTGAAAGTGACATTTTGGCCCTGTTGTCCAAACTGCCCCAGCACTTCCCACATTGCTCAAAGTGGCTAGCTTTCATCCCAACACAGTTTATAGGGCCATACGGTACATAGTTTTCAAGTTACAGACTAAGCTAAGCAAAAGTGAACCAGGCCTTTTTACTGTGAAAACGGCACTTTGGGACTGTGAAAGTGACATTTTGGCCCTGTTGTCCCAAACTGCCCCAGCACTTCCCACATTGCTCAAAGTGGCTAGCTTTCATCCCAACACAGTTTATAGGGCCATACGGTACATAGTTTTCAAGTTACAGACTAAGCTAAGCAAAAGTGAACCAGGCCTTTTTACTGTGAAAATGGCACTTTGGGACTGTGAAAGTGACATTTTGGCCCTGTTGTCCCAAACTGCCCCAGCACTTCCCACATTGCTCAAAGTGGCTAGCTTTCATCCCAACACAGTTTATAGGGCCATACGGTACATAGTTTTCAAGTTACAGACTAAGCTAAGCAAAAGTGAACCAGGCCTTTTTACTGTGAAAATGGCACTTTGGGACTGTGAAAGTGACATTTTGGCCCTGTTGTCCCAAACTGCCCCAGCACTTCCCACATTGCTCAAAGTGGCTAGCTTTCATCCCAACACAGTTTTTAGGGCCATACGGTACATAGTTTTCAAGTTACAGACTAAGCTAAGCAAAAGTGAACCAGGCCTTTTTACTGTGAAAATGGCACTTTGGGACTGTGAAAGTGACATTTTGGCCCTGTTGTCCCAAACTGCCCCAGCACTTCCCACATTGCTCAAAGTGGCTAGCTTTCATCCCAACACAGTTTATAGGGCCATACGGTACATAGTTTTCAAGTTACAGACTAAGCTAAGCAAAAGTGAACCAGGCCTTTTTACTGTGAAAATGGCACTTTGGGACTGTGAAAGTGACATTTTGGCCCTGTTGTCCCAAACTGCCCCAGCACTTCCCACATTGCTCAAAGTGGCTAGCTTTCATCCCAACACAGTTTATAGGGCCATACGGTACATAGTTTTCAAGTTACAGACTAAGCTAAGCAAAAGTGAACCAGGCCTTTTTACTGTGAAAACGGCACTTTGGGACTGTGAAAGTGACATTTTGGCCCTGTTGTCCCAAACTGCCCCAGCACTTCCCACATTGCTCAAAGTGGCTAGCTTTCATCCCAACACAGTTTATAGGGCCATACGGTACATAGTTTTCAAGTTACAGACTAAGCTAAGCAAAATTAATCTTTTTTTTTTACTGTGAAAATGGCACTTTGGGACTGTGAAAGGGTTAGGGTTAGGGTTAGGGTTTTGGCCCTGTTGTCCCAAACTGCCCCAGCACTTCCCACATTGCTAAAAGTGGCTAGCTTTCATCCCAACACAGTTTTTAGGGCCATACGGTACATAGTTTTCAATTTACAGACTAAGCTAAGCAAAAGTGAACCAGGCCTTTTTACTGTGAAAATGGCACTTTGGGACTGTGAAAGTGACATTTTGGCCCTGTTGTCCCTAACTGCCCCAGCACTTCCCACATTGCTCAAAGTGGCTAGCTTTCATCCCAACACAGTTTATAGGGCCATACGGTACATAGTTTTCAAGTTACAGACTAAGCTAAGCAAAAGTGAACCAGGCCTTTTTACTGTGAAAATGGCACTTTGGGACTGTGAAAGTGACATTTTGGCCCTGTTGTCCCAAACTGCCCCAGCACTTCCCACATTGCTCAAAGTGGCTAGCTTTCATCCCAACACAGTTTATAGGGCCATACGGTACATAGTTTTCAAGTTACAGACTAAGCTAAGCAAAATGAATCTTTTTTTTTTTACTGTGAAAATGGCACTTTGGGACTGTGAAAGGGTTAGGGTTAGGGTTAGGGTTTTGGCCCTGTTGTCCCAAACTGCCCCAGCACTTCCCACATTGCTCAAAGTGGCTAGCTTTCATCCCAACACAGTTTATACGGCCATACGGTACATAGTTTTCAAGTTACAGACTAAGCTAAGCAAAAGTGAACCAGGCCTTTTTACTGTGAAAATGGCACTTTGGGACTGTGAAAGTGACATTTTGGCCCTGTTGTCCCAAACTGCCCCAGCACTTCCCACATTGCTCAAAGTGGCTAGCTTTCATCCCAACACAGTTTATAGGGCCATACTGTACATAGTTTTCAAGTTACAGACTAAGCTAAGCAAAATGAATCTTTTTTTTTTTACTGTGAAAATGGCACTTTGGGACTGTGAAAGGGTTAGGGTTAGGGTTAGGGTTTTGGCCCTGTTGTCCCAAACTGCCCCAGCACTTCCCACATTGCTCAAAGTGGCTAGCTTTCATCCCAACACAGTTTATAGGGCCATACGGTACATAGTTTTCAAGTTACAGACTAAGCTAAGCAAAAGTGAACCAGGCCTTTTTACTGTGAAAACGGCACTTTGGGACTGTGAAAGTGACATTTTGGCCCTGTTGTCCCAAACTGCCCCAGCACTTCCCACATTGCTCAAAGTGGCTAGCTTTCATCCCAACACAGTTTTTAGGGCCATACGGTACATAGTTTTCAATTTACAGACTAAGCTAAGCAAAAGTGAACCAGGCCTTTTTACTGTGAAAATGGCACTTTGGGACTGTGAAAGTGACATTTTGGCCCTGTTGTCCCAAACTGCCCCAGCACTTCCCACATTGCTCAAAGTGGCTAGCTTTCATCCCAACACAGTTTATAGGGCCATACGGTACATAGTTTTCAAGTTACAGACTAAGCTAAGCAAAAGTGAACCAGGCCTTTTTACTGTGAAAATGGCACTTTGGGACTGTGAAAGTGACATTTTGGCCCTGTTGTCCCAAACTGCCCCAGCACTTCCCACATTGCTCAAAGTGGCTAGCTTTCATCCCAACACAGTTTATAGGGCCATACGGTACATAGTTTTCAAGTTACAGACTAAGCTAAGCAAAATGAATCTTTTTTTTTTTACTGTGAAAATGGCACTTTGGGACTGTGAAAGGGTTAGGGTTAGGGTTAGGGTTTTGGCCCTGTTGTCCCAAACTGCCCCAGCACTTCCCACATTGCTCAAAGTGGCTAGCTTTCATCCCAACACAGTTTATAGGGCCATACGGTACATAGTTTTCAAGTTACAGACTAAGCTAAGCAAAAGTGAACCAGGCCTTTTTACTGTGAAAATGGCACTTTGGGACTGTGAAAGTGACATTTTGGCCCTGTTGTCCCAAACTGCCCCAGCACTTCCCACATTGCTCAAAGTGGCTAGCTTTCATCCCAACACAGTTTATAGGGCCATACGGTACATAGTTTTCAAGTTACAGACTAAGCTAAGCAAAATGAATCTTTTTTTTTTTACTGTGAAAATGGCACTTTGGGACTGTGAAAGGGTTAGGGTTAGGGTTAGGGTTTTGGCCCTGTTGTCCCAAACTGCCCCAGCACTTCCCACATTGCTCAAAGTGGCTAGCTTTCATCCCAACACAGTTTATACGGCCATACGGTACATAGTTTTCAAGTTACAGACTAAGCTAAGCAAAAGTGAACCAGGCCTTTTTACTGTGAAAATGGCACTTTGGGACTGTGAAAGTGACATTTTGGCCCTGTTGTCCCAAACTGCCCCAGCACTTCCCACATTGCTCAAAGTGGCTAGCTTTCATCCCAACACAGTTTATAGGGCCATACTGTACATAGTTTTCAAGTTACAGACTAAGCTAAGCAAAATGAATCTTTTTTTTTTTACTGTGAAAATGGCACTTTGGGACTGTGAAAGGGTTAGGGTTAGGGTTAGGGTTTTGGCCCTGTTGTCCCAAACTGCCCCAGCACTTCCCACATTGCTCAAAGTGGCTAGCTTTCATCCCAACACAGTTTATAGGGCCATACGGTACATAGTTTTCAAGTTACAGACTAAGCTAAGCAAAAGTGAACCAGGCCTTTTTACTGTGAAAACGGCACTTTGGGACTGTGAAAGTGACATTTTGGCCCTGTTGTCCCAAACTGCCCCAGCACTTCCCACATTGCTCAAAGTGGCTAGCTTTCATCCCAACACAGTTTATAGGGCCATACGGTACATAGTTTTCAAGTTACAGACTAAGCTAAGCAAAAGTGAACCAGGCCTTTTTACTGTGAAAATGGCACTTTGGGACTGTGAAAGTGACATTTTGGCCCTGTTGTCCCAAACTGCCCCAGCACTTCCCACATTGCTCAAAGTGGCTAGCTTTCATCCCAACACAGTTTATAGGGCCATACGGTACATAGTTTTCAAGTTACAGACTAAGCTAAGCAAAAGTGAACCAGGCCTTTTTACTGTGAAAATGGCACTTTGGGACTGTGAAAGTGACATTTTGGCCCTGTTGTCCCAAACTGCCCCAGCACTTCCCACATTGCTCAAAGTGGCTAGCTTTCATCCCAACACAGTTTATAGGGCCATACGGTACATAGTTTTCAAGTTACAGACTAAGCTAAGCAAAAGTGAACCAGGCCTTTTTACTGTGAAAATGGCACTTTGGGACTGTGAAAGTGACATTTTGGCCCTGTTGTCCCAAACTGCCCCAGCACTTCCCACATTGCTCAAAGTGGCTAGCTTTCATCCCAACACAGTTTATAGGGCCATACGGTACATAGTTTTCAAGTTACAGACTAAGCTAAGCAAAATTAATCTTTTTTTTTTTTACTGTGAAAATGGCACTTTGGGACTGTGAAAGGGTTAGGGTTAGGGTTTTGGCCCTGTTGTCCCAAACTGCCCCAGCACTTCCCACATTGCTCAAAGTGGCTAGCTTTCATCCCAACACAGTTTTTAGGGCCATACGGTACATAGTTTTCAAGTTACAGACTAAGCTAAGCAAAAGTGAACCAGGCCTTTTTACTGTGAAAATGGCACTTTGGGACTGTGAAAGTGACATTTTGGCCCTGTTGTCCCAAACTGCCCCAGCACTTCCCACATTGCTCAAAGTGGCTAGCTTTCATCCCAACACAGTTTATAGGGCCATACGGTACATAGTTTTCAAGTTACAGACTAAGCTAAGCAAAAGTGAACCAGGCCTTTTTACTGTGAAAATGGCACTTTGGGACTGTGAAAGTGACATTTTGGCCCTGTTGTCCCAAACTGCCCCAGCACTTCCCACATTGCTCAAAGTGGCTAGCTTTCATCCCAACACAGTTTATAGGGCCATACGGTACATAGTTTTCAAGTTACAGACTAAGCTAAGCAAAAGTGAACCAGGCCTTTTTACTGTGAAAATGGCACTTTGGGACTGTGAAAGTGACATTTTGGCCCTGTTGTCCCAAACTGCCCCAGCACTTCCCACATTGCTCAAAGTGGCTAGCTTTCATCCCAACACAGTTTATAGGGCCATACGGTACATAGTTTTCAAGTTACAGACTAAGCTAAGCAAAATGAATCTTTTTTTTTTTACTGTGAAAATGGCACTTTGGGACTGTGAAAGGGTTAGGGTTAGGGTTAGGGTTTTGGCCCTGTTGTCCCAAACTGCCCCAGCACTTCCCACATTGCTCAAAGTGGCTAGCTTTCATCCCAACACAGTTTATAGGGCCATACGGTACATAGTTTTCAAGTTACAGACTAAGCTAAGCAAAAGTGAACCAGGCCTTTTTACTGTGAAAATGGCACTTTGGGACTGTGAAAGTGACATTTTGGCCCTGTTGTCCCAAACTGCCCCAGCACTTCCCACATTGCTCAAAGTGGCTAGCTTTCATCCCAACACAGTTTATAGGGCCATACTGTACATAGTTTTCAAGTTACAGACTAAGCTAAGCAAAATGAATCTTTTTTTTTTTACTGTGAAAATGGCACTTTGGGACTGTGAAAGGGTTAGGGTTAGGGTTAGGGTTTTGGCCCTGTTGTCCCAAACTGCCCCAGCACTTCCCACATTGCTCAAAGTGGCTAGCTTTCATCCCAACACAGTTTATAGGGCCATACGGTACATAGTTTTCAAGTTACAGACTAAGCTAAGCAAAAGTGAACCAGGCCTTTTTACTGTGAAAACGGCACTTTGGGACTGTGAAAGTGACATTTTGGCCCTGTTGTCCCAAACTGCCCCAGCACTTCCCACATTGCTCAAAGTGGCTAGCTTTCATCCCAACACAGTTTATAGGGCCATACGGTACATAGTTTTCAAGTTACAGACTAAGCTAAGCAAAATGAATCTTTTTTTTTTTACTGTGAAAATGGCACTTTGGGACTGTGAAAGGGTTAGGGTTAGGGTTTTGGCCCTGTTGTCCCAAACTGCCCCAGCACTTCCCACATTGCTCAAAGTGGCTAGCTTTCATCCCAACACAGTTTTTAGGGCCATACGGTACATAGTTTTCAAGTTACAGACTAAGCTAAGCAAAAGTGAACCAGGCCTTTTTACTGTGAAAATGGCACTTTGGGACTGTGAAAGTGACATTTTGGCCCTGTTGTCCCAAACTGCCCCAGCACTTCCCACATTGCTCAAAGTGGCTAGCTTTCATCCCAACACAGTTTATAGGGCCATACGGTACATAGTTTTCAAGTTACAGACTAAGCTAAGCAAAAGTGAATCAGGCCTTTTTACTGTGAAAATGGCACTTTGGGACTGTGAAAGTGACATTTTGGCCCTGTTGTCCCAAACTGCCCCAGCACTTCCCACATTGCTCAAAGTGGCTAGCTTTCATCCCAACACAGTTTATAGGGCCATACGGTACATAGTTTTCAAGTTACAGACTAAGCTAAGCAAAAGTGAACCAGGCCTTTTTACTGTGAAAACGGCACTTTGGGACTGTGAAAGTGACATTTTGGCCCTGTTGTCCCAAACTGCCCCAGCACTTCCCACATTGCTCAAAGTGGCTAGATTTCATCCCAACACAGTTTATAGGGCCATACGGTACATAGTTTTCAAGTTACAGACTAAGCTAAGCAAAATGAATCTTTTTTTTTTTACTGTGAAAATGGCACTTTGGGACTGTGAAAGGGTTAGGGTTAGGGTTTTGGCCCTGTTGTCCCAAACTGCCCCAGCACTTCCCACATTGCTCAAAGTGGCTAGCTTTCATCCCAACACAGTTTATAGGGCCATACGGTACATAGTTTTCAAGTTACAGACTAAGCTAAGCAAAATGAATCTTTTTTTTTTTACTGTGAAAATGGCACTTTGGGACTGTGAAAGGGTTAGGGTTAGGGTTTTGGCCCTGTTGTCCCAAACTGCCCCAGCACTTCCCACATTGCTCAAAGTGGCTAGCTTTCATCCCAACAGTTTTTAGGGCCATACGGTACATAGTTTTCAATTTACAGACTAAGCTAAGCAAAAGTGAACCAGGCCTTTTTACTGTGAAAATGGCACTTTGGGACTGTGAAAGTGACATTTTGGCCCTGTTGTCCCAAACTGCCCCAGCACTTCCCACATTGCTCAAAGTGGCTAGCTTTCATCCCAACACAGTTTATAGGGCCATACGGTACATAGTTTTCAAGTTACAGACTAAGCTAAGCAAAAGTGAACCAGGCCTTTTTACTGTGAAAATGGCACTTTGGGACTGTGAAAGTGACATTTTGGCCCTGTTGTCCCAAACTGCCCCAGCACTTCCCACATTGCTCAAAGTGGCTAGCTTTCATCCCAACACAGTTTATAGGGCCATACGGTACATAGTTTTCAAGTTACAGACTAAGCTAAGCAAAATTAATCTTTTTTTTTTTACTGTGAAAATGGCACTTTGGGACTGTGAAAGGGTTGGGGTTAGGGTTAGGGTTTTGGCCCTGTTGTCCCAAACTGCCCCAGCACTTCCCACATTGCTCAAAGTGGCTAGCTTTCATCCCAACACAGTTTATAGGGCCATACGGTACATAGTTTTCAAGTTACAGACTAAGCTAAGCAAAATGAATCTTTTTTTTTTTACTGTGAAAATGGCACTTTGGGACTGTGAAAGGGTTAGGGTTAGGGTTAGGGTTTTGGCCCTGTTGTCCCAAACTGCCCCAGCACTTCCCACATTGCTCAAAGTGGCTAGCTTTCATCCCAACACAGTTTATAGGGCCATACGGTACATAGTTTTCAAGTTACAGACTAAGCTAAGCAAAAGTGAACCAGGCCTTTTTACTGTGAAAATGACACTTTGGGACTGTGAAAGTGACATTTTGGCCCTGTTGTCCCAAACTGCCCCAGCACTTCCCACATTGCTCAAAGTGGCTAGCTTTCATCCCAACACAGTTTATAGGGCCATACGGTACATAGTTTTCAAGTTACAGACTAAGCTAAGCAAAATGAATCTTTTTTTTTTTACTGTGAAAATGGCACTTTGGGACTGTGAAAGGGTTAGGGTTAGGGTTAGGGTTTTGGCCCTGTTGTCCCAAACTGCCCCAGCACTTCCCACATTGCTCAAAGTGGCTAGCTTTCATCCCAACACAGTTTATAGGGCCATACGGTACATAGTTTTCAAGTTACAGACTAAGTTAAGCAAAAGTGAACCAGGCCTTTTTACTGTGAAAATGGCACTTTGGGACTGTGAAAGTGACATTTTGGCCCTGTTGTCCCAAACTGCCCCAGCACTTCCCACATTGCTCAAAGTGGCTAGCTTTCATCCCAACACAGTTTATAGGGCCATACGGTACATAGTTTTCAAGTTACAGACTAAGCTAAGCAAAATGAATCTTTTTTTTTTTACTGTGAAAATGGCACTTTGGGACTGTGAAAGGGTTGGGGTTAGGGTTAGGGTTTTGGCCCTGTTGTCCCAAACTGCCCCAGCACTTCCCACATTGCTCAAAGTGGCTAGCTTTCATCCCAACACAGTTTATAGGGCCATACGGTACATAGTTTTCAAGTTACAGACTAAGCTAAGCAAAATGAATCTTTTTTTTTTTACTGTGAAAATGGCACTTTGGGACTGTGAAAGGGTTAGGGTTAGGGTTAGGGTTTTGGCCCTGTTGTCCCAAACTGCCCCAGCACTTCCCACATTGCTCAAAGTGGCTAGCTTTCATCCCAACACAGTTTATAGGGCCATACGGTACATAGTTTTCAAGTTACAGACTAAGCTAAGCAAAAGTGAACCAGGCCTTTTTACTGTGAAAATGGCACTTTGGGACTGTGAAAGTGACATTTTGGCCCTGTTGTCCCAAACTGCCCCAGCACTTCCCACATTGCTCAAAGTGGCTAGCTTTCATCCCAACACAGTTTATAGGGCCATACGGTACATAGTTTTCAAGTTACAGACTAAGCTAAGCAAAATGAATCTTTTTTTTTTTACTGTGAAAATGGCACTTTGGGACTGTGAAAGGGTTGGGGTTAGGGTTAGGGTTTTGGCCCTGTTGTCCCAAACTGCCCCAGCACTTCCCACATTGCTCAAAGTGGCTAGCTTTCATCCCAACACAGTTTATAGGGCCATACGGTACATAGTTTTCAAGTTACAGACTAAGCTAAGCAAAATGTTTGTTTTTTTTTTTACTGTGAAAATGGCACTTTGGGACTGTGAAAGGGTTGGGGTTAGGGTTAGGGTTTTGGCCCTGTTGTCCCAAACTGCCCCAGCACTTCCCACATTGCTCAAAGTGGCTAGCTTTCATCCCAACACAGTTTATAGGGCCATACGGTACATAGTTTTCAAGTTACAGACTAAGCTAAGCAAAAGTGAACCAGGCCTTTTTACTGTGAAAATGGCACTTTGGGACTGTGAAAGTGACATTTTGGCCCTGTTGTCCCAAACTGCCCCAGCACTTCCCACATTGCTCAAAGTGGCTAGCTTTCATCCCAACACAGTTTATAGGGCCATACGGTACATAGTTTTCAAGTTACAGACTAAGCTAAGCAAAATGAATCTTTTTCTTTTTACTGTGAAAATGGCACTTTGGGACTGTGAAAGGGTTAGGGTTAGGGTTAGGGTTTTGGCCCTGTTGTCCCAAACTGCCCCAGCACTTCCCACATTGCTCAAAGTGGCTAGCTTTCATCCCAACACAGTTTATAGGGCCATACGGTACATAGTTTTCAAGTTACAGACTAAGCTAAGCAAAAGTGAACCAGGCCTTTTTACTGTGAAAATGGCACTTTGGGACTGTGAAAGTGACATTTTGGCCCTGTTGTCCCAAACTGCCCCAGCACTTCCCACATTGCTCAAAGTGGCTAGCTTTCATCCCAACACAGTTTATAGGGCCATACGGTACATAGTTTTCAAGTTACAGACTAAGCTAAGCAAAATGAATCTTTTTTTTTTTACTGTGAAAATGGCACTTTGGGACTGTGAAAGGGTTAGGGTTAGGGTTAGGGTTTTGGCCCTGTTGTCCCAAACTGCCCCAGCACTTCCCACATTGCTCAAAGTGGCTAGCTTTCATCCCAACACAGTTTATAGGGCCATACGGTACATAGTTTTCAAGTTACAGACTAAGCTAAGCAAAAGTGAACCAGGCCTTTTTACTGTGAAAACGGCACTTTGGGACTGTGAAAGTGACATTTTGGCCCTGTTGTCCCAAACTGCCCCAGCACTTCCCACATTGCTCAAAGTGGCTAGCTTTCATCCCAACACAGTTTATAGGGCCATACGGTACATAGTTTTCAAGTTACAGACTAAGCTAAGCAAAAGTGAACCAGGCCTTTTTACTGTGAAAATGGCACTTTGGGACTGTGAAAGTGACATTTTGGCCCTGTTGTCCCAAACTGCCCCAGCACTTCCCACATTGCTCAAAGTGGCTAGCTTTCATCCCAACACAGTTTATAGGGCCATACGGTACATAGTTTTCAAGTTACAGACTAAGCTAAGCAAAATGAATCTTTTTTTTTTTACTGTGAAAATGGCACTTTGGGACTGTGAAAGGGTTAGGGTTAGGGTTAGGGTTTTGGCCCTGTTGTCCCAAACTGCCCCAGCACTTCCCACATTGCTCAAAGTGGCTAGCTTTCATCCCAACACAGTTTATAGGGCCATACGGTACATAGTTTTCAAGTTACAGACTAAGCTAAGCAAAAGTGAACCAGGCCTTTTTACTGTGAAAATGGCACTTTGGGACTGTGAAAGTGACATTTTGGCCCTGTTGTCCCAAACTGCCCCAGCACTTCCCACATTGCTCAAAGTGGCTAGCTTTCATCCCAACACAGTTTATAGGGCCATACGGTACATAGTTTTCAAGTTACAGACTAAGCTAAGCAAAAGTGAACCAGGCCTTTTTACTGTGAAAATGGCACTTTGGGACTGTGAAAGTGACATTTTGGCCCTGTTGTCCCAAACTGCCCCAGCACTTCCCACATTGCTCAAAGTGGCTAGCTTTCATCCCAACACAGTTTATAGGGCCATACGGTACATAGTTTTCAAGTTACAGACTAAGCTAAGCAAAAGTGAACCAGGCCTTTTTACTGTGAAAACGGCACTTTGGGACTGTGAAAGTGACATTTTGGCCCTGTTGTCCCAAACTGCCCCAGCACTTCCCACATTGCTCAAAGTGGCTAGCTTTCATCCCAACACAGTTTATAGGGCCATACGGTACATAGTTTTCAAGTTACAGACTAAGCTAAGCAAAAGTGAACCAGGCCTTTTTACTGTGAAAATGGCACTTTGGGACTGTGAAAGTGACATTTTGGCCCTGTTGTCCCAAACTGCCCCAGCACTTCCCACATTGCTCAAAGTGGCTAGCTTTCATCCCAACACAGTTTATAGGGCCATACGGTACATAGTTTTCAAGTTACAGACTAAGCTAAGCAAAATGAATCTTTTTTTTTTTACTGTGAAAATGGCACTTTGGGACTGTGAAAGGGTTAGGGTTAGGGTTAGGGTTTTGGCCCTGTTGTCCCAAACTGCCCCAGCACTTCCCACATTGCTCAAAGTGGCTAGCTTTCATCCCAACACAGTTTATAGGGCCATACGGTACATAGTTTTCAAGTTACAGACTAAGCTAAGCAAAAGTGAACCAGGCCTTTTTACTGTAAAAATGGCACTTTGGGACTGTGAAAGTGACATTTTGGCCCTGTTGTCCCAAACTGCCCCAGCACTTCCCACATTGCTCAAAGTGGCTAGCTTTCATCCCAACACAGTTTATAGGGCCATACGGTACATAGTTTTCAAGTTACAGACTAAGCTAAGCAAAATGAATCTTTTTTTTTTTACTGTGAAAATGGCACTTTGGGACTGTGAAAGGGTTGGGGTTAGGGTTAGGGTTTTGGCCCTGTTGTCCCAAACTGCCCCAGCACTTCCCACATTGCTCAAAGTGGCTAGCTTTCATCCCAACACAGTTTATAGGGCCATACGGTACATAGTTTTCAAGTTACAGACTAAGCTAAGCAAAATGAATCTTTTTTTTTTTACTGTGAAAATGGCACTTTGGGACTGTGAAAGGGTTAGGGTTAGGGTTAGGGTTTTGGCCCTGTTGTCCCAAACTGCCCCAGCACTTCCCACATTGCTCAAAGTGGCTAGCTTTCATCCCAACACAGTTTATAGGGCCATACGGTACATAGTTTTCAAGTTACAGACTAAGCTAAGCAAAAGTGAACCAGGCCTTTTTACTGTGAAAATGGCACTTTGGGACTGTGAAAGTGACATTTTGGCCCTGTTGTCCCAAACTGCCCCAGCACTTCCCACATTGCTCAAAGTGGCTAGCTTTCATCCCAACACAGTTTATAGGGCCATACGGTACATAGTTTTCAAGTTACAGACTAAGCTAAGCAAAATGAATCTTTTTTTTTTTACTGTGAAAATGGCACTTTGGGACTGTGAAAGGGTTAGGGTTAGGGTTAGGGTTTTGGCCCTGTTGTCCCAAACTGCCCCAGCACTTCCCACATTGCTCAAAGTGGCTAGCTTTCATCCCAACACAGTTTATAGGGCCATACGGTACATAGTTTTCAAGTTACAGACTAAGCTAAGCAAAATGAATCTTTTTTTTTTTACTGTGAAAATGGCACTTTGGGACTGTGAAAGGGTTGGGGTTAGGGTTAGGGTTTTGGCCCTGTTGTCCCAAACTGCCCCAGCACTTCCCACATTGCTCAAAGTGGCTAGCTTTCATCCCAACACAGTTTATAGGGCCATACGGTACATAGTTAAGTTACAGACTAAGCTAAGCAAAAGTGAACCAGGCCTTTTTACTGTGAAAATGGCACTTTGGGACTGTGAAAGTGACATTTTGGCCCTGTTGTCCCAAACTGCCCCAGCACTTCCCACATTGCTCAAAGTGGCTAGCTTTCATCCCAACACAGTTTATAGGGCCATACGGTACATAGTTTTCAAGTTACAGACTAAGCTAAGCAAAATGAATCTTTTTTTTTTTACTGTGAAAATGGCACTTTGGGACTGTGAAAGGGTTAGGGTTAGGGTTAGGGTTTTGGCCCTGTTGTCCCAAACTGCCCCAGCACTTCCCACATTGCTCAAAGTGGCTAGCTTTCATCCCAACACAGTTTATAGGGCCATACGGTACATAGTTTTCAAGTTACAGACTAAGCTAAGCAAAAGTGAACCAGGCCTTTTTACTGTGAAAATGGCACTTTGGGACTGTGAAAGTGACATTTTGGCCCTGTTGTCCCAAACTGCCCCAGCACTTCCCACATTGCTCAAAGTGGCTAGCTTTCATCCCAACACAGTTTATAGGGCCATACGGTACATAGTTTTCAAGTTACAGACTAAGCTAAGCAAAATGAATCTTTTTTTTTTTACTGTGAAAATGGCACTTTGGGACTGTGAAAGGGTTGGGGTTAGGGTTAGGGTTTTGGCCCTGTTGTCCCAAACTGCCCCAGCACTTCCCACATTGCTCAAAGTGGCTAGCTTTCATCCCAACACAGTTTATAGGGCCATACGGTACATAGTTTTCAAGTTACAGACTAAGCTAAGCAAAAGTGAACCAGGCCTTTTTACTGTGAAAATGGCACTTTGGGACTGTGAAAGTGACATTTTGGCCCTGTTGTCCCAAACTGCCCCAGCACTTCCCACATTGCTCAAAGTGGCTAGCTTTCATCCCAACACAGTTTATAGGGCCATACGGTACATAGTTTTCAAGTTACAGACTAAGCTAAGCAAAATGAATCTTTTTTTTTTTACTGTGAAAATGGCACTTTGGGACTGTGAAAGGGTTAGGGTTAGGGTTAGGGTTTTGGCCCTGTTGTCCCAAACTGCCCCAGCACTTCCCACATTGCTCAAAGTGGCTAGCTTTCATCCCAACACAGTTTATAGGGCCATACGGTACATAGTTTTCAAGTTACAGACTAAGCTAAGCAAAAGTGAACCAGGCCTTTTTACTGTGAAAATGGCACTTTGGGACTGTGAAAGTGACATTTTGGCCCTGTTGTCCCAAACTGCCCCAGCACTTCCCACATTGCTCAAAGTGGCTAGCTTTCATCCCAACACAGTTTATAGGGCCATACGGTACATAGTTTTCAAGTTACAGACTAAGCTAAGCAAAATGAATCTTTTTTTTTTTACTGTGAAAATGGCACTTTGGGACTGTGAAAGGGTTGGGGTTAGGGTTAGGGTTTTGGCCCTGTTGTCCCAAACTGCCCCAGCACTTCCCACATTGCTCAAAGTGGCTAGCTTTCATCCCAACACAGTTTATAGGGCCATACGGTACATAGTTTTCAAGTTACAGACTAAGCTAAGCAAAATGAATCTTTTTTTTTTTACTGTGAAAATGGCACTTTGGGACTGTGAAAGGGTTAGGGTTAGGGTTAGGGTTTTGGCCCTGTTGTCCCAAACTGCCCCAGCACTTCCCACATTGCTCAAAGTGGCTAGCTTTCATCCCAACACAGTTTATAGGGCCATACGGTACATAGTTTTCAAGTTACAGACTAAGCTAAGCAAAAGTGAACCAGGCCTTTTTACTGTGAAAATGGCACTTTGGGACTGTGAAAGTGACATTTTGGCCCTGTTGTCCCAAACTGCCCCAGCACTTCCCACATTGCTCAAAGTGGCTAGCTTTCATCCCAACACAGTTTATAGGGCCATACGGTACATAGTTTTCAAGTTACAGACTAAGCTAAGCAAAATGAATCTTTTTTTTTTTACTGTGAAAATGGCACTTTGGGACTGTGAAAGGGTTAGGGTTAGGGTTAGGGTTTTGGCCCTGTTGTCCCAAACTGCCCCAGCACTTCCCACATTGCTCAAAGTGGCTAGCTTTCATCCCAACACAGTTTATAGGGCCATACGGTACATAGTTTTCAAGTTACAGACTAAGCTAAGCAAAATGAATCTTTTTTTTTTTACTGTGAAAATGGCACTTTGGGACTGTGAAAGGGTTGGGGTTAGGGTTAGGGTTTTGGCCCTGTTGTCCCAAACTGCCCCAGCACTTCCCACATTGCTCAAAGTGGCTAGCTTTCATCCCAACACAGTTTATAGGGCCATACGGTACATAGTTTTCAAGTTACAGACTAAGCTAAGCAAAATGAATCTTTTTTTTTTTACTGTGAAAATGGCACTTTGGGACTGTGAAAGGGTTAGGGTTAGGGTTAGGGTTTTGGCCCTGTTGTCCCAAACTGCCCCAGCACTTCCCACATTGCTCAAAGTGGCTAGCTTTCATCCCAACACAGTTTATAGGGCCATACGGTACATAGTTTTCAAGTTACAGACTAAGCTAAGCAAAAGTGAACCAGGCCTTTTTACTGTGAAAATGGCACTTTGGGACTGTGAAAGTGACATTTTGGCCCTGTTGTCCCAAACTGCCCCAGCACTTCCCACATTGCTCAAAGTGGCTAGCTTTCATCCCAACACAGTTTATAGGGCCATACGGTACATAGTTTTCAAGTTACAGACTAAGCTAAGCAAAATGAATCTTTTTTTTTTTACTGTGAAAATGGCACTTTGGGACTGTGAAAGGGTTGGGGTTAGGGTTAGGGTTTTGGCCCTGTTGTCCCAAACTGCCCCAGCACTTCCCACATTGCTCAAAGTGGCTAGCTTTCATCCCAACACAGTTTATAGGGCCATACGGTACATAGTTTTCAAGTTACAGACTAAGCTAAGCAAAAGTGAACCAGGCCTTTTTACTGTGAAAATGGCACTTTGGGACTGTGAAAGTGACATTTTGGCCCTGTTGTCCCAAACTGCCCCAGCACTTCCCACATTGCTCAAAGTGGCTAGCTTTCATCCCAACACAGTTTATAGGGCCATACGGTACATAGTTTTCAAGTTACAGACTAAGCTAAGCAAAATGAATCTTTTTTTTTTTACTGTGAAAATGGCACTTTGGGACTGTGAAAGGGTTAGGGTTAGGGTTAGGGTTTTGGCCCTGTTGTCCCAAACTGCCCCAGCACTTCCCACATTGCTCAAAGTGGCTAGCTTTCATCCCAACACAGTTTATAGGGCCATACGGTACATAGTTTTCAAGTTACAGACTAAGCTAAGCAAAAGTGAACCAGGCCTTTTTACTGTGAAAACGGCACTTTGGGACTGTGAAAGTGACATTTTGGCCCTGTTGTCCCAAACTGCCCCAGCACTTCCCACATTGCTCAAAGTGGCTAGCTTTCATCCCAACACAGTTTATAGGGCCATACGGTACATAGTTTTCAAGTTACAGACTAAGCTAAGCAAAAGTGAACCAGGCCTTTTTACTGTGAAAATGGCACTTTGGGACTGTGAAAGTGACATTTTGGCCCTGTTGTCCCAAACTGCCCCAGCACTTCCCACATTGCTCAAAGTGGCTAGCTTTCATCCCAACACAGTTTATAGGGCCATACGGTACATAGTTTTCAAGTTACAGACTAAGCTAAGCAAAAGTGAACCAGGCCTTTTTACTGTGAAAACGGCACTTTGGGACTGTGAAAGTGACATTTTGGCCCTGTTGTCCCAAACTGCCCCAGCACTTCCCACATTGCTCAAAGTGGCTAGCTTTCATCCCAACACAGTTTATAGGGCCATACGGTACATAGTTTTCAAGTTACAGACTAAGCTAAGCAAAAGTGAACCAGGCCTTTTTACTGTGAAAATGGCACTTTGGGTCTGTGAAAGTGACATTTTGGCCCTGTTGTCCCAAACTGCCCCAGCACTTCCCACATTGCTCAAAGTGGCTAGCTTTCATCCCAACACAGTTTATAGGGCCATACGGTACATAGTTTTCAAGTTACAGACTAAGCTAAGCAAAATTAATCTTTTTTTTTTTACTGTGAAAATGGCACTTTGGGACTGTGAAAGGGTTAAGGTTAGGGTTAGGGTTTTGGCCCTGTTGTCCCAAACTGCCCCAGCACTTCCCACATTGCTCAAAGTGGCTAGCTTTCATCCCAACACAGTTTATAGGGCCATACGGTACATAGTTTTCAAGTTACAGACTAAGCTAAGCAAAAGTGAACCAGGCCTTTTTACTGTGAAAATGGCACTTTGGGACTGTGAAAGTGACATTTTGGCCCTGTTGTCCCAAACTGCCCCAGCACTTCCCACATTGCTCAAAGTGGCTAGCTTTCATCCCAACACAGTTTATAGGGCCATACGGTACATAGTTTTCAAGTTACAGACTAAGCTAAGCAAAATGAATCTTTTTTTTTTTACTGTGAAAATGGCACTTTGGGACTGTGAAAGGGTTGGGGTTAGGGTTAGGGTTTTGGCCCTGTTGTCCCAAACTGCCCCAGCACTTCCCACATTGCTCAAAGTGGCTAGCTTTCATCCCAACACAGTTTATAGGGCCATACGGTACATAGTTAAGTTACAGACTAAGCTAAGCAAAAGTGAACCAGGCCTTTTTACTGTGAAAATGGCACTTTGGGACTGTGAAAGTGACATTTTGGCCCTGTTGTCCCAAACTGCCCCAGCACTTCCCACATTGCTCAAAGTGGCTAGCTTTCATCCCAACACAGTTTATAGGGCCATACGGTACATAGTTTTCAAGTTACAGACTAAGCTAAGCAAAATGAATCTTTTTTTTTTTACTGTGAAAATGGCACTTTGGGACTGTGAAAGGGTTAGGGTTAGGGTTAGGGTTTTGGCCCTGTTGTCCCAAACTGCCCCAGCACTTCCCACATTGCTCAAAGTGGCTAGCTTTCATCCCAACACAGTTTATAGGGCCATACGGTACATAGTTTTCAAGTTACAGACTAAGCTAAGCAAAAGTGAACCAGGCCTTTTTACTGTGAAAATGGCACTTTGGGACTGTGAAAGTGACATTTTGGCCCTGTTGTCCCAAACTGCCCCAGCACTTCCCACATTGCTCAAAGTGGCTAGCTTTCATCCCAACACAGTTTATAGGGCCATACGGTACATAGTTTTCAAGTTACAGACTAAGCTAAGCAAAATGAATCTTTTTTTTTTTACTGTGAAAATGGCACTTTGGGACTGTGAAAGGGTTGGGGTTAGGGTTAGGGTTTTGGCCCTGTTGTCCCAAACTGCCCCAGCACTTCCCACATTGCTCAAAGTGGCTAGCTTTCATCCCAACACAGTTTATAGGGCCATACGGTACATAGTTTTCAAGTTACAGACTAAGCTAAGCAAAAGTGAACCAGGCCTTTTTACTGTGAAAATGGCACTTTGGGACTGTGAAAGTGACATTTTGGCCCTGTTGTCCCAAACTGCCCCAGCACTTCCCACATTGCTCAAAGTGGCTAGCTTTCATCCCAACACAGTTTATAGGGCCATACGGTACATAGTTTTCAAGTTACAGACTAAGCTAAGCAAAAGTGAACCAGGCCTTTTTACTGTGAAAATGGCACTTTGGGACTGTGAAAGTGACATTTTGGCCCTGTTGTCCCAAACTGCCCCAGCACTTCCCACATTGCTCAAAGTGGCTAGCTTTCATCCCAACACAGTTTATAGGGCCATACGGTACATAGTTTTCAAGTTACAGACTAAGCTAAGCAAAATGAATCTTTTTTTTTTTACTGTGAAAATGGCACTTTGGGACTGTGAAAGGGTTGGGGTTAGGGTTAGGGTTTTGGCCCTGTTGTCCCAAACTGCCCCAGCACTTCCCACATTGCTCAAAGTGGCTAGCTTTCATCCCAACACAGTTTATAGGGCCATACGGTACATAGTTTTCAAGTTACAGACTAAGCTAAGCAAAATGAATCTTTTTTTTTTTACTGTGAAAATGGCACTTTGGGACTGTGAAAGGGTTAGGGTTAGGGTTAGGGTTTTGGCCCTGTTGTCCCAAACTGCCCCAGCACTTCCCACATTGCTCAAAGTGGCTAGCTTTCATCCCAACACAGTTTATAGGGCCATACGGTACATAGTTTTCAAGTTACAGACTAAGCTAAGCAAAAGTGAACCAGGCCTTTTTACTGTGAAAATGGCACTTTGGGACTGTGAAAGTGACATTTTGGCCCTGTTGTCCCAAACTGCCCCAGCACTTCCCACATTGCTCAAAGTGGCTAGCTTTCATCCCAACACAGTTTATAGGGCCATACGGTACATAGTTTTCAAGTTACAGACTAAGCTAAGCAAAATGAATCTTTTTTTTTTTACTGTGAAAATGGCACTTTGGGACTGTGAAAGGGTTAGGGTTAGGGTTAGGGTTTTGGCCCTGTTGTCCCAAACTGCCCCAGCACTTCCCACATTGCTCAAAGTGGCTAGCTTTCATCCCAACACAGTTTATAGGGCCATACGGTACATAGTTTTCAAGTTACAGACTAAGCTAAGCAAAATGAATCTTTTTTTTTTTACTGTGAAAATGGCACTTTGGGACTGTGAAAGGGTTGGGGTTAGGGTTAGGGTTTTGGCCCTGTTGTCCCAAACTGCCCCAGCACTTCCCACATTGCTCAAAGTGGCTAGCTTTCATCCCAACACAGTTTATAGGGCCATACGGTACATAGTTTTCAAGTTACAGACTAAGCTAAGCAAAATGAATCTTTTTTTTTTTACTGTGAAAATGGCACTTTGGGACTGTGAAAGGGTTAGGGTTAGGGTTAGGGTTTTGGCCCTGTTGTCCCAAACTGCCCCAGCACTTCCCACATTGCTCAAAGTGGCTAGCTTTCATCCCAACACAGTTTATAGGGCCATACGGTACATAGTTTTCAAGTTACAGACTAAGCTAAGCAAAAGTGAACCAGGCCTTTTTACTGTGAAAATGGCACTTTGGGACTGTGAAAGTGACATTTTGGCCCTGTTGTCCCAAACTGCCCCAGCACTTCCCACATTGCTCAAAGTGGCTAGCTTTCATCCCAACACAGTTTATAGGGCCATACGGTACATAGTTTTCAAGTTACAGACTAAGCTAAGCAAAATGAATCTTTTTTTTTTTACTGTGAAAATGGCACTTTGGGACTGTGAAAGGGTTGGGGTTAGGGTTAGGGTTTTGGCCCTGTTGTCCCAAACTGCCCCAGCACTTCCCACATTGCTCAAAGTGGCTAGCTTTCATCCCAACACAGTTTATAGGGCCATACGGTACATAGTTTTCAAGTTACAGACTAAGCTAAGCAAAAGTGAACCAGGCCTTTTTACTGTGAAAATGGCACTTTGGGACTGTGAAAGTGACATTTTGGCCCTGTTGTCCCAAACTGCCCCAGCACTTCCCACATTGCTCAAAGTGGCTAGCTTTCATCCCAACACAGTTTATAGGGCCATACGGTACATAGTTTTCAAGTTACAGACTAAGCTAAGCAAAATGAATCTTTTTTTTTTTACTGTGAAAATGGCACTTTGGGACTGTGAAAGGGTTAGGGTTAGGGTTAGGGTTTTGGCCCTGTTGTCCCAAACTGCCCCAGCACTTCCCACATTGCTCAAAGTGGCTAGCTTTCATCCCAACACAGTTTATAGGGCCATACGGTACATAGTTTTCAAGTTACAGACTAAGCTAAGCAAAAGTGAACCAGGCCTTTTTACTGTGAAAACGGCACTTTGGGACTGTGAAAGTGACATTTTGGCCCTGTTGTCCCAAACTGCCCCAGCACTTCCCACATTGCTCAAAGTGGCTAGCTTTCATCCCAACACAGTTTATAGGGCCATACGGTACATAGTTTTCAAGTTACAGACTAAGCTAAGCAAAAGTGAACCAGGCCTTTTTACTGTGAAAATGGCACTTTGGGACTGTGAAAGTGACATTTTGGCCCTGTTGTCCCAAACTGCCCCAGCACTTCCCACATTGCTCAAAGTGGCTAGCTTTCATCCCAACACAGTTTATAGGGCCATACGGTACATAGTTTTCAAGTTACAGACTAAGCTAAGCAAAAGTGAACCAGGCCTTTTTACTGTGAAAACGGCACTTTGGGACTGTGAAAGTGACATTTTGGCCCTGTTGTCCCAAACTGCCCCAGCACTTCCCACATTGCTCAAAGTGGCTAGCTTTCATCCCAACACAGTTTATAGGGCCATACGGTACATAGTTTTCAAGTTACAGACTAAGCTAAGCAAAAGTGAACCAGGCCTTTTTACTGTGAAAATGGCACTTTGGGTCTGTGAAAGTGACATTTTGGCCCTGTTGTCCCAAACTGCCCCAGCACTTCCCACATTGCTCAAAGTGGCTAGCTTTCATCCCAACACAGTTTATAGGGCCATACGGTACATAGTTTTCAAGTTACAGACTAAGCTAAGCAAAATTAATCTTTTTTTTTTTACTGTGAAAATGGCACTTTGGGACTGTGAAAGGGTTAGGGTTAGGGTTAGGGTTTTGGCCCTGTTGTCCCAAACTGCCCCAGCACTTCCCACATTGCTCAAAGTGGCTAGCTTTCATCCCAACACAGTTTATAGGGCCATACGGTACATAGTTTTCAAGTTACAGACTAAGCTAAGCAAAAGTGAACCAGGCCTTTTTACTGTGAAAATGGCACTTTGGGACTGTGAAAGTGACATTTTGGCCCTGTTGTCCCAAACTGCCCCAGCACTTCCCACATTGCTCAAAGTGGCTAGCTTTCATCCCAACACAGTTTATAGGGCCATACGGTACATAGTTTTCAAGTTACAGACTAAGCTAAGCAAAATGAATCTTTTTTTTTTTACTGTGAAAATGGCACTTTGGGACTGTGAAAGGGTTGAGGTTAGGGTTAGGGTTTTGGCCCTGTTGTCCCAAACTGCCCCAGCACTTCCCACATTGCTCAAAGTGGCTAGCTTTCATCCCAACACAGTTTATAGGGCCATACGGTACATAGTTTTCAAGTTACAGACTAAGCTAAGCAAAATGAATCTTTTTTTTTTTACTGTGAAAATGGCACTTTGGGACTGTGAAAGGGTTAGGGTTAGGGTTAGGGTTTTGGCCCTGTTGTCCCAAACTGCCCCAGCACTTCCCACATTGCTCAAAGTGGCTAGCTTTCATCCCAACACAGTTTATAGGGCCATACGGTACATAGTTTTCAAGTTACAGACTAAGCTAAGCAAAAGTGAACCAGGCCTTTTTACTGTGAAAATGGCACTTTGGGACTGTGAAAGTGACATTTTGGCCCTGTTGTCCCAAACTGCCCCAGCACTTCCCACATTGCTCAAAGTGGCTAGCTTTCATCCCAACACAGTTTATAGGGCCATACGGTACATAGTTTTCAAGTTACAGACTAAGCTAAGCAAAATGAATCTTTTTTTTTTTACTGTGAAAATGGCACTTTGGGACTGTGAAAGGGTTGGGGTTAGGGTTAGGGTTTTGGCCCTGTTGTCCCAAACTGCCCCAGCACTTCCCACATTGCTCAAAGTTGCTAGCTTTCATCCCAACACAGTTTATAGGGCCATACGGTACATAGTTTTCAAGTTACAGACTAAGCTAAGCAAAAGTGAACCAGGCCTTTTTACTGTGAAAATGGCACTTTGGGACTGTGAAAGTGACATTTTGGCCCTGTTGTCCCAAACTGCCCCAGCACTTCCCACATTGCTCAAAGTGGCTAGCTTTCATCCCAACACAGTTTATAGGGCCATACGGTACATAGTTTTCAAGTTACAGACTAAGCTAAGCAAAATGAATCTTTTTTTTTTTACTGTGAAAATGGCACTTTGGGACTGTGAAAGGGTTGGGGTTAGGGTTAGGGTTTTGGCCCTGTTGTCCCAAACTGCCCCAGCACTTCCCACATTGCTCAAAGTGGCTAGCTTTCATCCCAACACAGTTTATAGGGCCATACGGTACATAGTTTTCAAGTTACAGACTAAGCTAAGCAAAATGAATCTTTTTTTTTTTACTGTGAAAATGGCACTTTGGGACTGTGAAAGGGTTAGGGTTAGGGTTAGGGTTTTGGCCCTGTTGTCCCAAACTGCCCCAGCACTTCCCACATTGCTCAAAGTGGCTAGCTTTCATCCCAACACAGTTTATAGGGCCATACGGTACATAGTTTTCAAGTTACAGACTAAGCTAAGCAAAAGTGAACCAGGCCTTTTTACTGTGAAAATGGCACTTTGGGACTGTGAAAGTGACATTTTGGCCCTGTTGTCCCAAACTGCCCCAGCACTTCCCACATTGCTCAAAGTGGCTAGCTTTCATCCCAACACAGTTTATAGGGCCATACGGTACATAGTTTTCAAGTTACAGACTAAGCTAAGCAAAATGAATCTTTTTTTTTTTACTGTGAAAATGGCACTTTGGGACTGTGAAAGGGTTAGGGTTAGGGTTAGGGTTTTGGCCCTGTTGTCCCAAACTGCCCCAGCACTTCCCACATTGCTCAAAGTGGCTAGCTTTCATCCCAACACAGTTTATAGGGCCATACGGTACATAGTTTTCAAGTTACAGACTAAGCTAAGCAAAATGAATCTTTTTTTTTTTACTGTGAAAATGGCACTTTGGGACTGTGAAAGGGTTGGGGTTAGGGTTAGGGTTTTGGCCCTGTTGTCCCAAACTGCCCCAGCACTTCCCACATTGCTCAAAGTGGCTAGCTTTCATCCCAACACAGTTTATAGGGCCATACGGTACATAGTTTTCAAGTTACAGACTAAGCTAAGCAAAATGAATCTTTTTTTTTTTACTGTGAAAATGGCACTTTGGGACTGTGAAAGGGTTAGGGTTAGGGTTAGGGTTTTGGCCCTGTTGTCCCAAACTGCCCCAGCACTTCCCACATTGCTCAAAGTGGCTAGCTTTCATCCCAACACAGTTTATAGGGCCATACGGTACATAGTTTTCAAGTTACAGACTAAGCTAAGCAAAAGTGAACCAGGCCTTTTTACTGTGAAAATGGCACTTTGGGACTGTGAAAGTGACATTTTGGCCCTGTTGTCCCAAACTGCCCCAGCACTTCCCACATTGCTCAAAGTGGCTAGCTTTCATCCCAACACAGTTTATAGGGCCATACGGTACATAGTTTTCAAGTTACAGACTAAGCTAAGCAAAATGAATCTTTTTTTTTTTACTGTGAAAATGGCACTTTGGGACTGTGAAAGGGTTGGGGTTAGGGTTAGGGTTTTGGCCCTGTTGTCCCAAACTGCCCCAGCACTTCCCACATTGCTCAAAGTGGCTAGCTTTCATCCCAACACAGTTTATAGGGCCATACGGTACATAGTTTTCAAGTTACAGACTAAGCTAAGCAAAAGTGAACCAGGCCTTTTTACTGTGAAAATGGCACTTTGGGACTGTGAAAGTGACATTTTGGCCCTGTTGTCCCAAACTGCCCCAGCACTTCCCACATTGCTCAAAGTGGCTAGCTTTCATCCCAACACAGTTTATAGGGCCATACGGTACATAGTTTTCAAGTTACAGACTAAGCTAAGCAAAATGAATCTTTTTTTTTTTACTGTGAAAATGGCACTTTGGGACTGTGAAAGGGTTAGGGTTAGGGTTAGGGTTTTGGCCCTGTTGTCCCAAACTGCCCCAGCACTTCCCACATTGCTCAAAGTGGCTAGCTTTCATCCCAACACAGTTTATAGGGCCATACGGTACATAGTTTTCAAGTTACAGACTAAGCTAAGCAAAAGTGAACCAGGCCTTTTTACTGTGAAAACGGCACTTTGGGACTGTGAAAGTGACATTTTGGCCCTGTTGTCCCAAACTGCCCCAGCACTTCCCACATTGCTCAAAGTGGCTAGCTTTCATCCCAACACAGTTTATAGGGCCATACGGTACATAGTTTTCAAGTTACAGACTAAGCTAAGCAAAAGTGAACCAGGCCTTTTTACTGTGAAAATGGCACTTTGGGACTGTGAAAGTGACATTTTGGCCCTGTTGTCCCAAACTGCCCCAGCACTTCCCACATTGCTCAAAGTGGCTAGCTTTCATCCCAACACAGTTTATAGGGCCATACGGTACATAGTTTTCAAGTTACAGACTAAGCTAAGCAAAAGTGAACCAGGCCTTTTTACTGTGAAAACGGCACTTTGGGACTGTGAAAGTGACATTTTGGCCCTGTTGTCCCAAACTGCCCCAGCACTTCCCACATTGCTCAAAGTGGCTAGCTTTCATCCCAACACAGTTTATAGGGCCATACGGTACATAGTTTTCAAGTTACAGACTAAGCTAAGCAAAAGTGAACCAGGCCTTTTTACTGTGAAAATGGCACTTTGGGTCTGTGAAAGTGACATTTTGGCCCTGTTGTCCCAAACTGCCCCAGCACTTCCCACATTGCTCAAAGTGGCTAGCTTTCATCCCAACACAGTTTATAGGGCCATACGGTACATAGTTTTCAAGTTACAGACTAAGCTAAGCAAAATTAATCTTTTTTTTTTTACTGTGAAAATGGCACTTTGGGACTGTGAAAGGGTTAGGGTTAGGGTTAGGGTTTTGGCCCTGTTGTCCCAAACTGCCCCAGCACTTCCCACATTGCTCAAAGTGGCTAGCTTTCATCCCAACACAGTTTATAGGGCCATACGGTACATAGTTTTCAAGTTACAGACTAAGCTAAGCAAAAGTGAACCAGGCCTTTTTACTGTGAAAATGGCACTTTGGGACTGTGAAAGTGACATTTTGGCCCTGTTGTCCCAAACTGCCCCAGCACTTCCCACATTGCTCAAAGTGGCTAGCTTTCATCCCAACACAGTTTATAGGGCCATACGGTACATAGTTTTCAAGTTACAGACTAAGCTAAGCAAAATGAATCTTTTTTTTTTTACTGTGAAAATGGCACTTTGGGACTGTGAAAGGGTTGAGGTTAGGGTTAGGGTTTTGGCCCTGTTGTCCCAAACTGCCCCAGCACTTCCCACATTGCTCAAAGTGGCTAGCTTTCATCCCAACACAGTTTATAGGGCCATACGGTACATAGTTTTCAAGTTACAGACTAAGCTAAGCAAAATGAATCTTTTTTTTTTTACTGTGAAAATGGCACTTTGGGACTGTGAAAGGGTTAGGGTTAGGGTTAGGGTTTTGGCCCTGTTGTCCCAAACTGCCCCAGCACTTCCCACATTGCTCAAAGTGGCTAGCTTTCATCCCAACACAGTTTATAGGGCCATACGGTACATAGTTTTCAAGTTACAGACTAAGCTAAGCAAAAGTGAACCAGGCCTTTTTACTGTGAAAATGGCACTTTGGGACTGTGAAAGTGACATTTTGGCCCTGTTGTCCCAAACTGCCCCAGCACTTCCCACATTGCTCAAAGTGGCTAGCTTTCATCCCAACACAGTTTATAGGGCCATACGGTACATAGTTTTCAAGTTACAGACTAAGCTAAGCAAAATGAATCTTTTTTTTTTTACTGTGAAAATGGCACTTTGGGACTGTGAAAGGGTTGGGGTTAGGGTTAGGGTTTTGGCCCTGTTGTCCCAAACTGCCCCAGCACTTCCCACATTGCTCAAAGTTGCTAGCTTTCATCCCAACACAGTTTATAGGGCCATACGGTACATAGTTTTCAAGTTACAGACTAAGCTAAGCAAAAGTGAACCAGGCCTTTTTACTGTGAAAATGGCACTTTGGGACTGTGAAAGTGACATTTTGGCCCTGTTGTCCCAAACTGCCCCAGCACTTCCCACATTGCTCAAAGTGGCTAGCTTTCATCCCAACACAGTTTATAGGGCCATACGGTACATAGTTTTCAAGTTACAGACTAAGCTAAGCAAAATGAATCTTTTTTTTTTTACTGTGAAAATGGCACTTTGGGACTGTGAAAGGGTTGGGGTTAGGGTTAGGGTTTTGGCCCTGTTGTCCCAAACTGCCCCAGCACTTCCCACATTGCTCAAAGTGGCTAGCTTTCATCCCAACACAGTTTATAGGGCCATACGGTACATAGTTTTCAAGTTACAGACTAAGCTAAGCAAAATGAATCTTTTTTTTTTTACTGTGAAAATGGCACTTTGGGACTGTGAAAGGGTTAGGGTTAGGGTTAGGGTTTTGGCCCTGTTGTCCCAAACTGCCCCAGCACTTCCCACATTGCTCAAAGTGGCTAGCTTTCATCCCAACACAGTTTATAGGGCCATACGGTACATAGTTTTCAAGTTACAGACTAAGCTAAGCAAAAGTGAACCAGGCCTTTTTACTGTGAAAATGGCACTTTGGGACTGTGAAAGTGACATTTTGGCCCTGTTGTCCCAAACTGCCCCAGCACTTCCCACATTGCTCAAAGTGGCTAGCTTTCATCCCAACACAGTTTATAGGGCCATACGGTACATAGTTTTCAAGTTACAGACTAAGCTAAGCAAAATGAATCTTTTTTTTTTTACTGTGAAAATGGCACTTTGGGACTGTGAAAGGGTTAGGGTTAGGGTTAGGGTTTTGGCCCTGTTGTCCCAAACTGCCCCAGCACTTCCCACATTGCTCAAAGTGGCTAGCTTTCATCCCAACACAGTTTATAGGGCCATACGGTACATAGTTTTCAAGTTACAGACTAAGCTAAGCAAAAGTGAACCAGGCCTTTTTACTGTGAAAATGGCACTTTGGGACTGTGAAAGTGACATTTTGGCCCTGTTGTCCCAAACTGCCCCAGCACTTCCCACATTGCTCAAAGTGGCTAGCTTTCATCCCAACACAGTTTATAGGGCCATACGGTACATAGTTTTCAAGTTACAGACTAAGCTAAGCAAAATGAATCTTTTTTTTTTTACTGTGAAAATGGCACTTTGGGACTGTGAAAGGGTTGGGGTTAGGGTTAGGGTTTTGGCCCTGTTGTCCCAAACTGCCCCAGCACTTCCCACATTGCTCAAAGTTGCTAGCTTTCATCCCAACACAGTTTATAGGGCCATACGGTACATAGTTTTCAAGTTACAGACTAAGCTAAGCAAAAGTGAACCAGGCCTTTTTACTGTGAAAATGGCACTTTGGGACTGTGAAAGTGACATTTTGGCCCTGTTGTCCCAAACTGCCCCAGCACTTCCCACATTGCTCAAAGTGGCTAGCTTTCATCCCAACACAGTTTATAGGGCCATACGGTACATAGTTTTCAAGTTACAGACTAAGCTAAGCAAAATGAATCTTTTTTTTTTTACTGTGAAAATGGCACTTTGGGACTGTGAAAGGGTTGGGGTTAGGGTTAGGGTTTTGGCCCTGTTGTCCCAAACTGCCCCAGCACTTCCCACATTGCTCAAAGTGGCTAGCTTTCATCCCAACACAGTTTATAGGGCCATACGGTACATAGTTTTCAAGTTACAGACTAAGCTAAGCAAAATGAATCTTTTTTTTTTTACTGTGAAAATGGCACTTTGGGACTGTGAAAGGGTTAGGGTTAGGGTTAGGGTTTTGGCCCTGTTGTCCCAAACTGCCCCAGCACTTCCCACATTGCTCAAAGTGGCTAGCTTTCATCCCAACACAGTTTATAGGGCCATACGGTACATAGTTTTCAAGTTACAGACTAAGCTAAGCAAAAGTGAACCAGGCCTTTTTACTGTGAAAATGGCACTTTGGGACTGTGAAAGTGACATTTTGGCCCTGTTGTCCCAAACTGCCCCAGCACTTCCCACATTGCTCAAAGTGGCTAGCTTTCATCCCAACACAGTTTATAGGGCCATACGGTACATAGTTTTCAAGTTACAGACTAAGCTAAGCAAAATGAATCTTTTTTTTTTTACTGTGAAAATGGCACTTTGGGACTGTGAAAGGGTTGGGGTTAGGGTTAGGGTTTTGGCCCTGTTGTCCCAAACTGCCCCAGCACTTCCCACATTGCTCAAAGTGGCTAGCTTTCATCCCAACACAGTTTATAGGGCCATACGGTACATAGTTTTCAAGTTACAGACTAAGCTAAGCAAAAGTGAACCAGGCCTTTTTACTGTGAAAATGGCACTTTGGGACTGTGAAAGTGACATTTTGGCCCTGTTGTCCCAAACTGCCCCAGCACTTCCCACATTGCTCAAAGTGGCTAGCTTTCATCCCAACACAGTTTATAGGGCCATACGGTACATAGTTTTCAAGTTACAGACTAAGCTAAGCAAAATGAATCTTTTTTTTTTTACTGTGAAAATGGCACTTTGGGACTGTGAAAGGGTTGGGGTTAGGGTTAGGGTTTTGGCCCTGTTGTCCCAAACTGCCCCAGCACTTCCCACATTGCTCAAAGTTGCTAGCTTTCATCCCAACACAGTTTATAGGGCCATACGGTACATAGTTTTCAAGTTACAGACTAAGCTAAGCAAAAGTGAACCAGGCCTTTTTACTGTGAAAATGGCACTTTGGGACTGTGAAAGTGACATTTTGGCCCTGTTGTCCCAAACTGCCCCAGCACTTCCCACATTGCTCAAAGTGGCTAGCTTTCATCCCAACACAGTTTATAGGGCCATACGGTACATAGTTTTCAAGTTACAGACTAAGCTAAGCAAAATGAATCTTTTTTTTTTTACTGTGAAAATGGCACTTTGGGACTGTGAAAGGGTTGGGGTTAGGGTTAGGGTTTTGGCCCTGTTGTCCCAAACTGCCCCAGCACTTCCCACATTGCTCAAAGTGGCTAGCTTTCATCCCAACACAGTTTATAGGGCCATACGGTACATAGTTTTCAAGTTACAGACTAAGCTAAGCAAAATGAATCTTTTTTTTTTTACTGTGAAAATGGCACTTTGGGACTGTGAAAGGGTTAGGGTTAGGGTTAGGGTTTTGGCCCTGTTGTCCCAAACTGCCCCAGCACTTCCCACATTGCTCAAAGTGGCTAGCTTTCATCCCAACACAGTTTATAGGGCCATACGGTACATAGTTTTCAAGTTACAGACTAAGCTAAGCAAAAGTGAACCAGGCCTTTTTACTGTGAAAATGGCACTTTGGGACTGTGAAAGTGACATTTTGGCCCTGTTGTCCCAAACTGCCCCAGCACTTCCCACATTGCTCAAAGTGGCTAGCTTTCATCCCAACACAGTTTATAGGGCCATACGGTACATAGTTTTCAAGTTACAGACTAAGCTAAGCAAAATGAATCTTTTTTTTTTTACTGTGAAAATGGCACTTTGGGACTGTGAAAGGGTTGGGGTTAGGGTTAGGGTTTTGGCCCTGTTGTCCCAAACTGCCCCAGCACTTCCCACATTGGTCAAAGTGGCTAGCTTTCATCCCAACACAGTTTATAGGGCCATACGGTACATAGTTTTCAAGTTACAGACTAAGCTAAGCAAAAGTGAACCAGGCCTTTTTACTGTGAAAACGGCACTTTGGGACTGTGAAAGTGACATTTTGGCCCTGTTGTCCCAAACTGCCCCAGCACTTCCCACATTGCTCAAAGTGGCTAGCTTTCATCCCAACACAGTTTATAGGGCCATACGGTACATAGTTTTCAAGTTACAGACTAAGCTAAGCAAAAGTGAACCAGGCCTTTTTACTGTGAAAATGGCACTTTGGGACTGTGAAAGTGACATTTTGGCCCTGTTGTCCCAAACTGCCCCAGCACTTCCCACATTGCTCAAAGTGGCTAGCTTTCATCCCAACACAGTTTATAGGGCCATACGGTACATAGTTTTCAAGTTACAGACTAAGCTAAGCAAAATGAATCTTTTTTTTTTACTGTGAAAATGGCACTTTGGGACTGTGAAAGGGTTAGGGTTAGGGTTAGGGTTTTGGCCCTGTTGTCCCAAACTGCCCCAACACTTCCCACATTGCTCAAAGTGGCTAGCTTTCATCCCAACACAGTTTATAGGGCCATACGGTACATAGTTTTCAAGTTACAGACTAAGCTAAGCAAAAGTGAACCAGGCCTTTTTACTGTGAAAATGGCACTTTGGGACTGTGAAAGTGACATTTTGGCCCTGTTGTCCCAAACTGCCCAAGCACTTCCCACATTGCTCAAAGTGGCTAGCTTTCATCCCAACACAGTTTATAGGGCCATACGGTACATAGTTTTCAAGTTACAGACTAAGCTAAGCAAAATGAATCTTTTTTTTTTTACTGTGAAAATGGCACTTTGGGACTGTGAAAGTGACATTTTGGCCCTGTTGTCCCAAACTGCCCCAGCACTTCCCACATTGCTCAAAGTGGCTAGCTTTCATCCCAACACAGTTTATAGGGCCATACGGTACATAGTTTTCAAGTTACAGACTAAGCTAAGCAAAAGTGAACCAGGCCTTTTTACTGTGAAAATGGCACTTTGGGACTGTGAAAGTGACATTTTGGCCCTGTTGTCCCAAACTGCCCCAGCACTTCCCACATTGCTCAAAGTGGCTAGCTTTCATCCCAACACAGTTTATAGGGCCATACGGTACATAGTTTTCAAGTTACAGACTAAGCTAAGCAAAATGAATCTTTTTTTTTTTACTGTGAAAATGGCACTTTGGGACTGTGAAAGGGTTGGGGTTAGGGTTAAAAAGTATATTTTTAAAGTATATTATTAAAGTATATTATTAAAGTATATTATTAAGTATATTATTAAACTATATTATTAAAGTATATTATTAAACTATATTATTAAAGTATATTATTAAAGTATATTATTAAACTATATTATTAAGTATATTATTAAAGTATATTATTAAAGTATATTATTAAACTATATTATTAAGTATATTATTAAAGTATATTATTAAAGTATATTATTAAGTATATTATTAAAGTATATTATTAAACTATATTATTAAGTATATTATTAAAGTATATTATTAAAGTATATTATTAAAGTATATTATTAAAGTATATTATTCAACTATATTATTCAACTATATTATTAAAGTATATTATTCAACTATATTATTCAACTATATTATTAAAGTATATTATTAAAGTATATTATTAAAGTATATTATTAAAGTATATTATTAAAGTATATTATTCAAGTATATTATTCAAGTATATTATTAAACTATATTATTAAGTATATTATTAAAGTATATTATTAAAGTATATTATTAAGTATATTATTAAAGTATATTATTAAACTATATTATTAAGTATATTATTAAAGTATATTATTAAAGTATATTATTCAACTATATTATTAAGTATATTATTAAGTATATTATTAAAGTATATTATTAAAGTATATTATTAAAGTATATTATTAAAGTATATTATTCAAGTATATTATTAAAGTATATTATTAAACTATATTATTAAGTATATTATTAAAGTATATTATTAAAGTATATTATTAAGTATATTATTAAAGTATATTATTAAACTATATTATTAAGTATATTATTAAAGTATATTATTAAAGTATATTATTAAAGTATATTATTAAAGTATATTATTAAAGTATATTATTCAACTATATTATTCAACTATATTATTAAAGTATATTATTCAACTATATTATTCAACTATATTATTAAAGTATATTATTAAAGTATATTATTCAACTATATTATTAAAGTATATATATTCAACTATATTATTCAACTATATTATTAAAGTATATTATTAAAGTATATTATTCAACTATATTATTAAGTATATTATTAAGTATATTATTAAAGTATATTATTAAACTATATTATTAAGTATATTATTAAAGTATATTATTAAAGTATATTATTAAAGTATATTATTAAAGTATATTATTAAAGTATATTATTCAAGTATATTATTAAAGTATATTATTAAACTATATTATTAAGTATATTATTAAAGTATATTATTAAAGTATATTATTAAGTATATTATTAAAGTATATTATTAAAGTATATTAATAAAGTATATTAATAAACTATATTATTAAAGTATATTATTAAAGTATATTATTAAACTATATTATTCAACTATATTATTAAAGTATATTATTAAAGTATATTATTAAAGTATATTATTAAAGTATATTATTAAAGTATATTATTAAAGTATATTATTAAAGTATATTATTCAACTATATTATTCAACTATATTATTAAAGTATATTATTCAACTATATTATTCAACTATATTATTAAAGTATATTATTAAAGTATATTATTCAACTATATTATTAAAGTATATATATTCAACTATATTATTCAACTATATTATTAAAGTATATTATTAAAGTATATTATTCAACTATATTATTAAGTATATTATTAAGTATATTATTAAAGTATATTATTAAACTATATTATTAAGTATATTATTAAAGTATATTATTAAAGTATATTATTAAAGTATATTATTAAAGTATATTATTAAAGTATATTATTAAACTATATTATTAAGTATATTATTAAAGTATATTATTAAACTATATTATTAAACTATATTATTAAGTATATTATTAAGTATATTATTAAACTATATTATTAAACTATATTATTAAGTATATTATTAAACTATATTATTAAAGTATATTATTAAAGTATATTATTAAACTATATTATTCAACTATATTATTAAAGTATATTATTAAAGTATATTATTAAACTATATTATTAAACTATATTATTAAACTATATTATTAAACTATATTATTAAAGTATATTATTAAGTATATTATTAAACTATATTATTAAGTATATTATTAAACTATATTATTAAACTATATTATTAAGTATATTATTAAACTATATTATTAAAGTATATTATTAAACTATATTATTAAACTATATTATTCAACTATATTATTAAAGTATATTATTAAAGTATATTATTAAACTATATTATTAAACTATATTATTAAACTATATTATTAAACTATATTATTAAGTATATTATTAAACTATATTATTAAACTATATTATTAAAGTATATTATTAAACTATATTATTAAACTATATTATTAAAGTATATTATTAAAGTATATTATTAAAGTATATTATTAAACTATATTATTAAACTATATTATTAAAGTATATTATTAAGTATATTATTAAACTATATTATTCAACTATATTATTAAACTATATTATTAAACTATATTATTAAACTATATTATTAAACTATATTATTAAACTATATTATTAAACTATATTATTAAACTATATTATTAAACTATATTATTAAAGTATATTATTAAGTATATTATTAAACTATATTATTAAACTATATTATTAAACTATATTATTAAAGTATATTATTAAAGTATATTATTAAACTATATTATTAAACTATATTATTCAACTATATTATTAAAGTATATTATTAAACTATATTATTAAACTATATTATTAAACTATATTATTAAACTATATTATTAAAGTATATTATTAAGTATATTATTAAACTATATTATTAAAGTATATTATTAAAGTATATTATTAAAGTATATTATTAAAGTATATTATTAAACTATATTATTAAAGTATATTATTAAACTATATTATTAAACTATATTATTAAAGTATATTATTAAACTATATTATTAAACTATATTATTAAAGTATATTATTAAGTATATTATTAAAGTATATTATTAAAGTATATTATTAAACTATATTATTAAACTATATTATTAAGTATATTATTAAGTATATTATTAAAGTATATTATTCAACTATATTATTCAACTATATTATTAAAGTATATTATTCAACTATATTATTCAACTATATTATTAAAGTATATTATTAAAGTATATTATTCAACTATATTATTAAGTATATTATTAAGTATATTATTAAAGTATATTATTAAAGTATATTATTAAAGTATATTATTCAAGTATATTATTAAAGTATATTATTAAACTATATTATTAAGTATATTATTAAAGTATATTATTAAAGTATATTATTAAAGTATATTATTAAGTATATTATTAAACTATATTATTAAACTATATTATTAAACTATATTATTAAAGTATATTATTAAAGTATATTATTAAAGTATATTATTAAACTATATTATTAAACTATATTATTAAGTATATTATTAAAGTATATTATTAAACTATATTATTAAACTATATTATTAAGTATATTATTAAGTATATTATTAAACTATATTATTAAACTATATTATTAAGTATATTATTAAACTATATTATTAAAGTATATTATTAAAGTATATTATTAAAGTATATTATTCAACTATATTATTAAAGTATATTATTAAAGTATATTATTAAACTATATTATTAAACTATATTATTAAACTATATTATTAAACTATATTATTAAAGTATATTATTAAGTATATTATTAAACTATATTATTAAAGTATATTATTAAAGTATATTATTAAAGTATATTATTAAAGTATATTATTAAAGTATATTATTAAAGTATATTATTAAACTATATTATTAAACTATATTATTAAGTATATTATTAAGTATATTATTAAAGTATATTATTAAAGTATATTATTAAGTATATTATTAAACTATATTATTAAACTATATTATTAAAGTATATTATTAAAGTATATTATTAAGTATATTATTAAACTATATTATTAAAGTATATTATTAAAGTATATTATTAAAGTATATTATTCAACTATATTATTAAAGTATATTATTAAAGTATATTATTAAACTATATTATTAAACTATATTATTAAACTATATTATTAAAGTATATTATTAAGTATATTATTAAACTATATTATTAAACTATATTATTAAAGTATATTATTAAAGTATATTATTAAAGTATATTATTAAACTATATTATTAAACTATATTATTAAACTATATTATTAAACTATATTATTAAACTATATTATTAAGTATATTATTAAAGTATATTATTAAAGTATATTATTAAAGTATATTATTAAAGTATATTATTAAACTATATTATTAAACTATATTATTAAAGTATATTATTAAACTATATTATTAAAGTATATTATTAAAGTATATTATTAAAGTATATTATTAAGTATATTATTAAAGTATATTATTAAAGTATATTATTAAACTATATTATTAAACTATATTATTAAACTATATTATTAAACTATAGTATAAAGTATATTATTAAAGTATATTATTAAACTATATTATTAAACTATATTATTAAAGTATATTATTAAAGTATATTATTAAACTATATTATTAAGTATATTATTAAGTATATTATTAAAGTATATTATTAAACTATATTATTAACTATATTATTAAAGTATATTATTAAAGTATATTATTCAACTATATTATTAAAGTATATTATTAAAGTATATTATTCAAGTATATTATTAAAGTATATTATTAAACTATATTATTAAACTATAGTATAAAGTATATTATTAATGTATATTATTAAAGTATATTATTAAAGTATATTATTAAACTATATTATTAAACTATATTATTAAAGTATATTATTAAACTATATTATTAAACTATATTATTAAGTATATTATTAAACTATATTATTAAAGTATATTATTAAAGTATATTATTAAACTATATTATTAAGTATATTATTAAAGTATATTATTAAAGTATATTATTAAAGTATATTATTAAAGTATATTATTAAGTATATTATTAAAGTATATTATTAAAGGATATTATTAAAGGATATTATTCAACTATATTATTAAGTATATTATTAAAGTATATTATTAAACTATATTATTAAGTATATTATTAAAGTATATTATTCAACTATATTATTCAACTATATTATTAAAGTATATTATTAAAGTATATTATTAAACTATATTATTAAGTATATTATTAAGTATATTATTAAAGTATATTATTCAACTATATTATTCAACTATATTATTCAACTATATTATTAAAGTATATTATTAAAGTATATTATTAAACTATATTATTAAGTATATTATTAAGTATATTATTAAAGTATATTATTAAACTATATTATTAAGTATATTATTAAAGTATATTATTAAAGTATATTATTCAAGTATATTATTAAAGTATATTATTAAAGTATATTATTAAAGTATATTATTCAAGTATATTATTAAAGTATATTATTAAAGTATATTATTAAGTATATTATTAAAGTATATTATTAAAGTATATTATTAAGTATATTATTAAACTATATTATTAAAGTATATTAATAAAGTATATTAATAAACTATATTATTAAAGTATATTTTTAAAGTATATTATTAAAGTATATTATTAAGTATATTATTAAACTATATTATTAAACTATATTATTAAACTATATTATTAAACTATATTATTAAGTATATTATTAAGTATATTATTAAACTATATTATTAAAGTATATTATTAAGTATATTATTAAACTATATTATTAAAGTATATTATTAAAGTATATTATTAAACTATATTATTCAACTATATTATTAAAGTATATTATTAAAGTATATTATTAAACTATATTATTAAAGTATATTATTAAGTATATTATTAAACTATATTATTAAAGTATATTATTAAACTATATTATTAAAGTATATTATTAAACTATATTATTAAAGTATATTATTAAACTATATTATTAAACTATATTATTAAACTATATTATTAAACTATATTATTAAGTATATTATTAAGTATATTATTAAACTATATTAATAAACTATATTATTAAGTATATTATTAAACTATATTATTAAAGTATATTATTAAAGTATATTATTAAAGTATATTATTAAACTATATTATTCAACTATATTATTAAAGTATATTATTAAAGTATATTATTAAAGTATATTATTAAAGTATATTATTAAACTATATTATTAAAGTATATTATTAAGTATATTATTAAAGTATATTATTAAAGTATATTATTAAAGTATATTATTAAACTATATTATTAAACTATATTATTAAACTATATTATTAAGTATATTATTAAACTATATTATTAAAGTATATTATTAAACTATATTATTAAACTATATTATTCAACTATATTATTAAAGTATATTATTAAAGTATATTATTAAACTATATTATTAAACTATATTATTAAACTATATTATTAAGTATATTATTAAACTATATTATTAAACTATATTATTAAACTATATTATTAAAGTATATTATTAAGTATATTATTAAACTATATTATTAAAGTATATTATTAAACTATATTATTAAAGTATATTATTAAACTATATTATTAAACTATATTATTAAACTATATTATTAAGTATATTATTAAGTATATTATTAAACTATATTATTAAACTATATTATTAAGTATATTATTAAACTATATTATTAAACTATATTATTAAACTATATTATTAAACTATATTATTCAACTATATTATTAAACTATATTATTAAAATATATTATTAAACTATATTATTAAACTATATTATTAAACTATATTATTAAGTATATTATTAAGTATATTATTAAAGTATATTATTCAACTATATTATTCAACTATATTATTCAACTATATTATTAAAGTATATTATTAAAGTATATTATTAAACTATATTATTAAGTATATTATTAAGTATATTATTAAGTATATTATTAAAGTATATTATTAAACTATATTATTAAGTATATTATTAAAGTATATTATTAAAGTATATTATTCAAGTATATTATTAAAGTATATTATTAAAGTATATTATTAAAGTATATTATTCAAGTATATTATTAAAGTATATTATTAAGTATATTATTAAACTATATTATTAAAGTATATTATTAAAGTATATTATTAAACTATATTATTCAACTATATTATTAAAGTATATTATTAAAGTATATTATTAAACTATATTATTAAACTATATTATTAAACTATATTATTAAAGTATATTATTAAGTATATTATTAAACTATATTATTAAACTATATTATTAAAGTATATTATTAAAGTATATTATTAAACTATATTATTAAACTATATTATTAAACTATATTATTAAACTATATTATTAAACTATATTATTAAACTATATTATTAAGTATATTATTAAAGTATATTATTAAAGTATATTATTAAAGTATATTATTAAAGTATATTATTAAAGTATATTATTAAAGTATATTATTAAACTATATTATTAAAGTATATTATTAAACTATATTATTAAAGTATATTATTAAAGTATATTATTAAAGTATATTATTAAGTATATTATTAAAGTATATTATTAAAGTATATTATTAAACTATATTATTAAACTATATTATTAAACTATATTATTAAACTATAGTATAAAGTATATTATTAAAGTATATTATTAAAGTATATTATTAAACTATATTATTAAAGTATATTATTAAAGTATATTATTAAACTATATTATTAAGTATATTATTAAGTATATTATTAAAGTATATTATTAAACTATATTATTAACTATATTATTAAAGTATATTATTAAAGTATATTATTCAACTATATTATTAAAGTATATTATTAAAGTATATTATTCAAGTATATTATTAAAGTATATTATTAAACTATAGTATAAAGTATATTATTAATGTATATTATTAAAGTATATTATTAAAGTATATTATTAAACTATATTATTAAAGTATATTATTAAACTATATTATTAAGTATATTATTAAACTATATTATTAAAGTATATTATTAAAGTATATTATTAAAGTATATTATTAAACTATATTATTAAGTATATTATTAAAGTATATTATTAAAGTATATTATTAAAGTATATTATTAAAGTATATTATTAAGTATATTATTAAAGTATATTATTAAAGGATATTATTAAAGGATATTATTCAACTATATTATTAAGTATATTATTAAAGTATATTATTAAGTATATTATTAAAGTATATTATTCAACTATATTATTCAACTATATTATTAAAGTATATTATTAAAGTATATTATTAAACTATATTATTAAGTATATTATTAAGTATATTATTAAAGTATATTATTCAACTATATTATTCAACTATATTATTCAACTATATTATTAAAGTATATTATTAAAGTATATTATTAAACTATATTATTAAGTATATTATTAAGTATATTATTAAAGTATATTATTAAACTATATTATTAAGTATATTATTAAAGTATATTATTCAAGTATATTATTCAAGTATATTATTAAAGTATATTATTAAAGTATATTATTAAAGTATATTATTCAAGTATATTATTAAAGTATATTATTAAAGTATATTATTAAGTATATTATTAAAGTATATTATTAAAGTATATTATTAAGTATATTATTAAACTATATTATTAAAGTATATTAATAAAGTATATTAATAAACTATATTATTAAAGTATATTTTTAAAGTATATTATTAAAGTATATTATTAAGTATATTATTAAACTATATTATTAAACTATATTATTAAACTATATTATTAAACTATATTATTAAGTATATTATTAAGTATATTATTAAACTATATTATTAAAGTATATTATTAAGTATATTATTAAACTATATTATTAAAGTATATTATTAAAGTATATTATTAAACTATATTATTCAACTATATTATTAAAGTATATTATTAAAGTATATTATTAAAGTATATTATTAAAGTATATTATTAAGTATATTATTAAACTATATTATTAAAGTATATTATTAAACTATATTATTAAAGTATATTATTAAACTATATTATTAAAGTATATTATTAAACTATATTATTAAACTATATTATTAAACTATATTATTAAACTATATTATTAAGTATATTATTAAGTATATTATTAAACTATATTATTAAACTATATTATTAAGTATATTATTAAACTATATTATTAAAGTATATTATTAAAGTATATTATTAAACTATATTATTCAACTATATTATTAAAGTATATTATTAAAGTATATTATTAAAGTATATTATTAAACTATATTATTAAACTATATTATTAAAGTATATTATTAAGTATATTATTAAAGTATATTATTAAAGTATATTATTAAAGTATATTATTAAAGTATATTATTAAAGTATATTATTAAACTATATTATTAAACTATATTATTAAGTATATTATTAAACTATATTATTAAAGTATATTATTAAACTATATTATTAAACTATATTATTCAACTATATTATTAAAGTATATTATTAAAGTATATTATTAAACTATATTATTAAACTATATTATTAAACTATATTATTAAACTATATTATTAAGTATATTATTAAACTATATTATTAAACTATATTATTAAACTATATTATTAAAGTATATTATTAAGTATATTATTAAACTATATTATTAAACTATATTATTAAACTATATTATTAAACTATATTATTCAACTATATTATTAAACTATATTATTAAAATATATTATTAAACTATATTATTAAACTATATTATTAAACTATATTATTAAGTATATTATTAAGTATATTATTAAAGTATATTATTCAACTATATTATTCAACTATATTATTCAACTATATTATTAAAGTATATTATTAAAGTATATTATTAAACTATATTATTAAGTATATTATTAAGTATATTATTAAAGTATATTATTAAACTATATTATTAAGTATATTATTAAAGTATATTATTAAAGTATATTATTCAAGTATATTATTAAAGTATATTATTAAAGTATATTATTAAAGTATATTATTCAAGTATATTATTAAAGTATATTATTAAAGTATATTATTAAGTATATTATTAAAGTATATTATTAAAGTATATTATTAAGTATATTATTAAACTATATTATTAAAGTATATTAATAAAGTATATTAATAAACTATATTATTAAAGTATATTTTTAAAGTATATTATTAAAGTATATTATTAAGTATATTATTAAACTATATTATTAAACTATATTATTAAACTATATTATTAAGTATATTATTAAGTATATTATTAAACTATATTATTAAAGTATATTATTAAGTATATTATTAAACTATATTATTAAAGTATATTATTAAAGTATATTATTAAACTATATTATTCAACTATATTATTAAAGTATATTATTAAAGTATATTATTAAACTATATTATTAAACTATATTATTAAAGTATATTATTAAGTATATTATTAAACTATATTATTAAAGTATATTATTAAACTATATTATTAAAGTATATTATTAAACTATATTATTAAAGTATATTATTAAACTATATTATTAAACTATATTATTAAACTATATTATTAAGTATATTATTAAGTATATTATTAAACTATATTATTAAACTATATTATTAAGTATATTATTAAACTATATTATTAAAGTATATTATTAAAGTATATTATTAAAGTATATTATTAAACTATATTATTCAACTATATTATTAAAGTATATTATTAAAGTATATTATTAAAGTATATTATTAAACTATATTATTAAACTATATTATTAAAGTATATTATTAAGTATATTATTAAAGTATATTATTAAAGTATATTATTAAAGTATATTATTAAAGTATATTATTAAACTATATTATTAAACTATATTATTAAACTATATTATTAAGTATATTATTAAACTATATTATTAAAGTATATTATTAAACTATATTATTAAACTATATTATTCAACTATATTATTAAAGTATATTATTAAACTATATTATTAAACTATATTATTAAACTATATTATTAAACTATATTATTAAACTATATTATTAAGTATATTATTAAACTATATTATTAAACTATATTATTAAACTATATTATTAAAGTATATTATTAAAGTATATTATTAAACTATATTATTAAAGTATATTATTAAACTATATTATTAAACTATATTATTAAACTATATTATTAAGTATATTATTAAGTATATTATTAAACTATATTATTAAACTATATTATTAAGTATATTATTAAACTATATTATTAAACTATATTATTAAACTATATTATTCAACTATATTATTAAACTATATTATTAAACTATATTATTAAACTATATTATTAAACTATATTATTAAACTATATTATTAAAGTATATTATTAAGTATATTATTAAACTATATTATTAAACTATATTATTAAACTATATTATTAAACTATATTATTAAAGTATATTATTAAACTATATTATTAAACTATATTATTAAAGTATATTATTAAACTATATTATTAAAGTATATTATTAAAGTATATTATTAAGTATATTATTAAAGTATATTATTAAAGTATATTATTAAACTATATTATTAAACTATATTATTAAGTATATTATTAAGTATATTATTAAAGTATATTATTCAACTATATTATTCAACTATATTATTAAAGTATATTATTCAACTATATTATTCAACTATATTATTAAAGTATATTATTAAAGTATATTATTCAACTATATTATTAAGTATATTATTAAGTATATTATTAAAGTATATTATTAAACTATATTATTAAGTATATTATTAAAGTATATTATTAAAGTATATTATTAAAGTATATTATTCAAGTATATTATTCAAGTATATTATTAAACTATATTATTAAGTATATTATTAAAGTATATTATTAAAGTATATTATTAAGTATATTATTAAAGTATATTATTAAAGTATATTAATAAAGTATATTAATAAACTATATTATTAAAGTATATTTTTAAAGTATATTATTAAAGTATATTATTAAAGTATATTATTAAGTATATTATTAAACTATATTATTAAACTATATTATTAAACTATATTATTAAAGTATATTATTAAAGTATATTATTAAACTATATTATTAAACTATATTATTAAACTATATTATTAAGTATATTATTAAAGTATATTATTAAACTATATTATTAAACTATATTATTAAGTATATTATTAAGTATATTATTAAACTATATTATTAAACTATATTATTAAGTATATTATTAAACTATATTATTAAAGTATATTATTAAAGTATATTATTAAACTATATTATTCAACTATATTATTAAAGTATATTATTAAAGTATATTATTAAACTATATTATTAAACTATATTATTAAAGTATATTATTAAAGTATATTATTAAGTATATTATTAAACTATATTATTAAAGTATATTATTAAAGTATATTATTAAAGTATATTATTAAAGTATATTATTAAAGTATATTATTAAAGTATATTATTAAAGTATATTATTAAAGTATATTATTAAACTATATTATTAAGTATATTATTAAGTATATTATTAAAGTATATTATTAAAGTATATTATTAAGTATATTATTAAACTATATTATTAAAGTATATTATTAAAGTATATTATTAAACTATATTATTCAACTATATTATTAAAGTATATTATTAAAGTATATTATTAAACTATATTATTAAACTATATTATAAAACTATATTATTAAGTATATTATTAAGTATATTATTAAACTATATTATTAAACTATATTATTAAGTATATTATTAAACTATATTATTAAAGTATATTATTAAAGTATATTATTAAAGTATATTATTAAACTATATTATTCAACTATATTATTAAAGTATATTATTAAAGTATATTATTAAAGTATATTATTAAACTATATTATTAAACTATATTATTAAAGTATATTATTAAGTATATTATTAAAGTATATTATTAAAGTATATTATTAAAGTATATTATTAAAGTATATTATTAAAGTATATTATTAAAGTATATTATTAAACTATATTATTAAACTATATTATTAAGTATATTATTAAACTATATTATTAAAGTATATTATTAAACTATATTATTAAACTATATTATTCAACTATATTATTAAAGTATATTATTAAACTATATTATTAAACTATATTATTAAACTATATTATTAAACTATATTATTAAGTATATTATTAAACTATATTATTAAACTATATTATTAAACTATATTATTAAAGTATATTATTAAAGTATATTATTAAACTATATTATTAAAGTATATTATTAAACTATATTATTAAACTATATTATTAAACTATATTATTAAGTATATTATTAAGTATATTATTAAACTATATTATTAAACTATATTATTAAGTATATTATTAAACTATATTATTAAACTATATTATTAAACTATATTATTAAACTATATTATTCAACTATATTATTAAACTATATTATTAAACTATATTATTAAACTATATTATTAAACTATATTATTAAACTATATTATTAAAGTATATTATTAAGTATATTATTAAACTATATTATTAAACTATATTATTAAACTATATTATTAAAGTATATTATTAAAGTATATTATTAAACTATATTATTAAACTATATTATTCAACTATATTATTAAAGTATATTATTAAAGTATATTATTAAAGTATATTATTAAACTATATTATTAAACTATATTATTAAAGTATATTATTAAGTATATTATTAAACTATATTATTAAAGTATATTATTAAAGTATATTATTAAAGTATATTATTAAACTATATTATTAAACTATATTATTAAAGTATATTATTAAACTATATTATTAAAGTATATTATTAAAGTATATTATTAAGTATATTATTAAAGTATATTATTAAAGTATATTATTAAACTATATTATTAAACTATATTATTAAGTATATTATTAAGTATATTATTAAAGTATATTATTCAACTATATTATTCAACTATATTATTAAAGTATATTATTCAACTATATTATTCAACTATATTATTAAAGTATATTATTAAAGTATATTATTCAACTATATTATTAAGTATATTATTAAGTATATTATTAAAGTATATTATTAAACTATATTATTAAGTATATTATTAAAGTATATTATTAAAGTATATTATTAAAGTATATTATTAAAGTATATTATTAAAGTATATTATTCAAGTATATTATTAAAGTATATTATTAAACTATATTATTAAGTATATTATTAAAGTATATTATTAAAGTATATTATTAAGTATATTATTAAAGTATATTATTAAAGTATATTAATAAAGTATATTAATAAACTATATTATTAAAGTATATTTTTAAAGTATATTATTAAAGTATATTATTAAAGTATATTATTAAGTATATTATTAAACTATATTATTAAAGTATATTATTAAACTATATTATTAAAGTATATTATTAAAGTATATTATTAAAGTATATTATTAAACTATATTATTAAACTATATTATTAAGTATATTATTAAAGTATATTAAACTATATTATTAAAGTATATTTTTAAAGTATATTATTAAACTATATTATTAAACTATATTATTAAGTATATTATTAAGTATATTATTAAACTATATTATTAAACTATATTATTAAGTATATTATTAAACTATATTATTAAAGTATATTATTAAAGTATATTATTAAACTATATTATTCAACTAGATTATTAAAGTATATTATTAAAGTATATTATTAAACTATATTATTAAACTATATTATTAAACTATATTATTAAAGTATATTATTAAAGTATATTATTAAGTATATTATTAAACTATATTATTAAAGTATATTATTAAAGTATATTATTAAAGTATATTATTAAAGTATATTATTAAAGTATATTATTAAAGTATATTATTAAAGTATATTATTAAAGTATATTATTAAAGTATATTATTAAACTATATTATTAAGTATATTATTAAGTATATTATTAAAGTATATTATTAAAGTATATTATTAAGTATATTATTAAACTATATTATTAAAGTATATTATTAAAGTATATTATTAAACTATATTATTCAACTATATTATTAAAGTATATTATTAAACTATATTATTAAACTATATTATTAAACTATATTATTAAACTATATTATTAAAGTATATTATTAAGTATATTATTAAACTATATTATTAAACTATATTATTAAACTATATTATTAAAGTATATTATTAAAGTATATTATTAAACTATATTATTAAAGTATATTATTAAACTATATTATTAAACTATATTATTAAACTATATTATTAAACTATATTATTAAGTATATTATTAAAGTATATTATTAAAGTATATTATTAAAGTATATTATTAAAGTATATTATTAAAGTATATTATTAAAGTATATTATTAAAGTATATTATTAAACTATATTATTAAAGTATATTATTAAACTATATTATTAAAGTATATTATTAAACTATATTATTAAACTATATTATTAAGTATATTATTAAAGTATATTATTAAAGTATATTATTAAACTATATTATTAAACTATATTATTAAACTATATTATTAAACAATATTATTAAACTATAGTATAAAGTATATTATTAAAGTATATTATTAAAGTATATTATTAAACTATATTATTAAAGTATATTATTAAAGTATATTATTAAACTATATTATTAAGTATATTATTAAGTATATTATTAAAGTATATTATTAAACTATATTATTAACTATATTATTAAAGTATATTATTAAAGTATATTATTCAACTATATTATTAAAGTATATTATTAAAGTATATTATTAAGTATATTATTAAAGTATATTATTAAAGGATATTATTTAAGGATATTATTCAACTATATTATTAAGTATATTATTAAAGTATATTATTAAACTATATTATTAAGTATATTATTAAAGTATATTATTCAACTATATTATTCAACTATATTATTAAAGTATATTATTAAAGTATATTATTAAACTATATTATTAAGTATATTATTAAGTATATTATTAAAGTATATTATTCAACTATATTATTCAACTATATTATTCAACTATATTATTAAAGTATATTATTAAAGTATATTATTAAACTATATTATTAAGTATATTATTAAGTATATTATTAAAGTATATTATTAAACTATATTATTAAGTATATTATTAAAGTATATTATTAAAGTATATTATTCAAGTATATTATTAAAGTATATTATTAAAGTATATTATTAAAGTATATTATTCAAGTATATTATTAAAGTATATTATTAAAGTATATTATTAAGTATATTATTAAAGTATATTATTAAAGTATATTATTAAGTATATTATTAAACTATATTATTAAAGTATATTAATAAAGTATATTAATAAACTATATTATTAAAGTATATTTTTAAAGTATATTATTAAAGTATATTATTAAGTATATTATTAAACTATATTATTAAACTATATTATTAAACTATATTATTAAACTATATTATTAAGTATATTATTAAGTATATTATTAAACTATATTATTAAAGTATATTATTAAGTATATTATTAAACTATATTATTAAAGTATATTATTAAAGTATATTATTCAACTATATTATTAAAGTATATTATTAAAGTATATTATTAAACTATATTATTAAACTATATTATTAAAGTATATTATTAAGTATATTATTAAACTATATTATTAAAGTATATTATTAAACTATATTATTAAAGTATATTATTAAACTATATTATTAAAGTATATTATTAAACTATATTATTAAACTATATTATTAAACTATATTATTAAACTATATTATTAAGTATATTATTAAGTATATTATTAAACTATATTATTAAACTATATTATTAAGTATATTATTAAAGTATATTATTAAAGTATATTATTAAAGTATATTATTAAACTATATTATTAAACTATATTATTCAACTATATTATTAAAGTATATTATTAAAGTATATTATTAAAGTATATTATTAAACTATATTATTAAACTATATTATTAAAGTATATTATTAAGTATATTATTAAAGTATATTATTAAAGTATATTATTAAAGTATATTATTAAAGTATATTATTAAACTATATTATTAAACTATATTATTAAACTATATTATTAAAGTATATTATTAAAGTATATTATTAAGTATATTATTAAAGTATATTATTAAAGTATATTATTAAACTATATTATTAAACTATATTATTAAGTATATTATTAAGTATATTATTAAAGTATATTATTCAACTATATTATTCAACTATATTATTAAAGTATATTATTAAAGTATATTATTCAACTATATTATTAAGTATATTATTAAGTATATTATTAAAGTATATTATTAAACTATATTATTCAACTATATTATTAAAGTATATTATTAAAGTATATTATTAAACTATATTATTAAACTATATTATTAAACTATATTATTAAACTATATTATTAAGTATATTATTAAACTATATTATTAAAGTATATTATTAAAGTATATTATTAAAGTATATTATTAAAGTATATTATTAAAGTATATTATTAAACTATATTATTAAGTATATTATTAAACTATATTATTAAACTATATTATTAAGTATATTATTAAACTATATTATTAAAGTATATTATTAAAGTATATTATTAAACTATATTATTCAACTATATTATTAAAGTATATTATTAAGTATATTATTAAGTATATTATTAAACTATATTATTAAACTATATTATTAAGTATATTATTAAACTATATTATTAAAGTATATTATTAAAGTATATTATTAAACTATATTATTCAACTATATTATTAAAGTATATTATTAAAGTATATTATTAAACTATATTATTAAACTATATTATTAAAGTATATTATTAAAGTATATTATTAAGTATATTATTAAACTATATTATTAAAGTATATTATTAAACTATATTATTAAAGTATATTATTAAAGTATATTATTAAACTATATTATTAAACTATATTATTAAACTATATTATTAAGTATATTATTAAAGTATATTATTAAACTATATTATTAAACTATATTATTAAAGTATATTATTAAAGTATATTATTAAAGTATATTATTAAAGTATATTATTAAAGTATATTATTAACTCATAGAATGCTGAAAGCGTTTTTAAACGTTTTATTATAGCCAAGCGCAAGAAGCGCATAACGTTTTTATACGTTTTATGGTCCAAAAAACGTTTTTTTATTGATTACAGTAGTTCAACTATATTTGCGCCCGGACAACTCATAATGTAACACCGATCGGCTCTAAAAAGAGTTAAAACCCCCCCCCTGCTGAAAAGAGGTGTTGGTCTGAGAAGCGTCTGGCACCGCCTATTGGTTGGTCTATGCGAGGACGTACGACGTAATGGATACGGCCGTCCGGCAATAATATAGTTTAATAATATACTTTAATAATATACTTTAATAATATAGTTTAATAATATACTTTAATAATATACTTTATACTATAGTTTAATAATATAGTTTAATAATATAGTTTAATAATATACTTTAATAATATAGTTTAATAATATACTTTAATAATATAGTTTATTAATATAGTTTATTAATATACTTTAATAATATAGTTTAATAATATACTTAATAATATAGTTTAATAATATACTTTAATAATATACTTTAATAATATACTTTAATAATATACTTTAATAATATACTTTAATAATATACTTTAATAATATAGTTTAATAATATACTTAATAATATAGTTTAATAATATACTTAATAATATAGTTTAATAATATAGTTTAATAATATACTTTAATAATATACTTTAATAATATACTTTAAAAAATATACTTTAATAATATACTTAATAATATACTTAATAATATAGTTTAATAATATAGTTTAATAATATACTTAATAATATAGTTTAATAATATAGTTTAATAATATAGTTTAATAATATAGTTTAATAATATACTTTAATAATATAGTTTAATAATATACTTAATAATATACTTTAATAATATACTTAATAATATACTTAATAATATACTTAATAATATACTTTAATAATATACTTTAATAATATACTTTAATAATATACTTAATAATATACTTTAATAATATACTTAATAATATACTTTAATATACTTAATAATATAGTTTAATAATATACTTAATAATATACTTTAATAATATAGTTTAATAATATACTTTAATAATATAGTTTAATAATATAGTTTAATAATATACTTTAATAATATACTTGAATAATATACTTTAATAATATAGTTTAATAATATAGTTGAATAATATACTTTAATAATATAGTTTAATAATATAGTTGAATAATATACTTTAATAATATACTTTAATAATATACTTTAATAATATAGTTAATAATATAGTTTAATAATATACTTAATAATATACTTAATAATATAGTTTAATAATATAGTTTAATAATATAGTTTAATAATATACTTAATAATATAGTTTAATAATATAGTTTAATAATATAGTTTAATAATATACTTTAATAATATAGTTTAATAATATAGTATAATAATATACTTTAATAATATACTTTAATAATATACTTTATAATATACTTTAATAATAGAGTTTATTAATATACTTTATTAATATACTTTAATAATATACTTTAATAATATACTTTAAAAAATATACTTTAATAATATACTTAATAATATACTTAATAATATACTTTAATAATATACTTTAATAATATACTTAATAATATAGTTTAATAATATAGTTTAATAATATAGTTTAATAATATAGTTTAATAATATAGTTTAATAATATAGTTTAATAATATAGTTTAATAATATACTTAATAATCTAGTTTAATATTATACTTAATAATATACTTAATAATATACTTAATAATATACTTAATAATATACTTTAATAATATACTTTAATAATATACTTTAATAATATACTTTAATAATATACTTAATAATATACTTAATAATATACTTAATAATATACTTTAATAATATACTTTAATAATATACTTTAATAATATACTTTAATAATATACTTTAATATACTTAATAATATACTTAATAATATAGTTTAATAATATAGTTTAATAATATAGTTTAATAATATACTTAATAATATACTTTAATAATATAGTTTTATAATATACTTTAATAATATAGTTTAATAATATACTTTAATAATATACTTGAATAATATACTTGAATAATATACTTTAATAATATACTTTAATAATATACTTTAATAATATAGTTGAATAATATACTTTAATAATATACTTTAATAATATACTTTAATAATATACTTTAATAATATACTTTATACTATAGTTTAATAATATAGTTTAATAATATAGTTTAATAATATACTTTATACTATAGTTTAATAATATAGTTTAATAATATAGTTTAATAATATAGTTTAATAATATACTTTAATAATATAGTTTAATAATATACTTTAATAATATAGTATAATAATATACTTAATAATATAGTTTAATAATATACTTTAATAATATAGTTTAATAATATAGTTTAATAATATACTTTAATAATATAGTTTAATAATATAGTTTAATAATATACTTAATAATATACTTTAATAATATACTTTAATAATATACTTTAATAATATACTTTAATAATATAGTTTATTAATATACTTTATTAATATACTTTAATAATATAGTTTAATAATATACTTAATAATATAGTTTAATAATATACTTTAATAATATACTTTAATAATATAGTTTAATAATATACTTTAATAATATAGTTTAATAATATACTTTAATAATATAGTTTAATAATATACTTAATAATATACTTTAATAATATACTTTAATAATATACTTTAAAAAATATACTTTAATAATATACTTAATAATATACTTAATAATATACTTTAATAATATACTTTAATAATATACTTAATAATATAGTTTAATAATATAGTTTAATAATATAGTTTAAAATTGGAACGAAACAGTAATTCGTTTTTTCTAAAATTTGAACGATACAGAGTAGATTAGTTTGTTTCCTAAAATTGGAACAATACAGTAATTTGTTTTTTTCAAAAATTGGAACGATACAGAGTAGATTGGTTTTCTGCTAAAATTGGAACAATACAGTAATTTGTTTTTTTCTAAAATTGGAACGATACAGGGTAGATTGGTTTTCTGCTAAAATTGGAACAAAACAGTAATTTGGTTTTTTCTAAAATTGGAACGATACAGAGTAGATTAGTTTGTTTCCTAAAATTGGAACAATACAGTAATTTGTTTTTTTCAAAAATTGGAACGATACAGAGTAGATTGGTTTTCTGCTAAAATTGGAACAATACAGTAATTTGTTTTTTTCTAAAATTGGAACGATACAGGGTAGATTGGTTTTCTGCTAAAATTGGAACAAAACAGTAATTTGGTTTTTTCTAAAATTGGAACGATACAGAGTAGATTGGTTTTCTGCTAAAATTGGAACGAAACAGTAATTCGGTTTTTCTAAAATTGGAACGATACGGAGTAGATTGGTTTTCTGCTAAAATTGGAACGATACAGTAATTTGTTTTTTTCTAAAATTGGAACGATACAGAGTAGATTGGTTTTCTGCTAAAATTGGAACGAAACAGTAATTTGTTTTTTTCTAAAATTGGAACGATACAGAGTAGATTGGTTTTCTGCTAAAATTGGAAAGAAACAGTAATTCGTTTTTTTCTAAAATTGGAACGATACAGAGTAGATTGGTTTTCTGCTAAAATTGGAACGAAACAGTAATTCGGTTTTTCTAAAATTGGAACGATACGGAGTAGATTGGTTTTCTGCTAAAATTGGAAAGAAACAGTAATTCGTTTTTTTCTAAAATTGGAACGATACAGAGTAGATTGGTTTTCTGCTAAAATTGGAACGAAACAGTAATTCGGTTTTTCTAAAATTGGAACGATACAGGGTAGATTGGTTTTCTGCTAAAATTGGAACAAAACAGTAATTTGTTTTTTTCTAAAATTGGAACGATACAGAGTAGATTGGTTTTCTGCTAAAATTGGAACAAAATAATTTTTTTTCTAAAATTGGAACGATACAGGGTAGATTGGTTTTCTGCTAAAATTGGAACAAAACAGTAATTTGTTTTTTTCTAAAATTGGAACGATACAGAGTAGATTGGTTTTCTGCTAAAATTGGAACGAAACAGTAATTTGTTTTTTTCTAAAATTGGAACGATACAGAGTAGATTGGTTTTCTGCTAAAATTGGAACGAAACAGTAATTTGTTTTTTTCTAAAATTGGAACGATACAGAGTAGATTGGTTTTCTGCTAAAATTGGAACGAAACAGTAATTCATTTTTTCTAAAATTGGAACGATACAGAGTAGATTAGTTTGTTTCCTAAAATTGGAACAATACAGTAATTTGTTTTTTTCCTAAAATTGGAACGATACAGAGTAGATTGTTTTTCTGCTAAAATTGGAACGAAACAGTAATTTGTTTTTTTCTAAAATTGGAACGATACAGAGTAGATTGGTTTTCTGCTAAAATTGGAACGAAACAGTAATTCGTTTTTTCTAAAATTTGAACGATACAGAGTAGATTAGTTTGTTTCCTAAAATTGGAACAATACAGTAATTTGTTTTTTTCCTAAAATTGGAACGATACAGAGTAGATTGGTTTTCTGCTAAAATTGGAACAATACAGTAATTTGTTTTTTTCTAAAATTGGAACGATACAGGGTAGATTGGTTTTCTGCTAAAATTGGAACAAAACAGTAATTTGGTTTTTTCTAAAATTGGAACGATACAGAGTAGATTGGTTTTCTGCTAAAATTGGAACGAAACAGTAATTTGTTTTTTTCTAAAATTGGAACGATACAGAGTAGATTGGTTTTCTGCTAAAATTGGAACGAAACAGTAATTAGTTTTTTTCTAAAATTGGAACGATACAGAGTAGATTGGTTTTCTGCTAAAATTGGAACGAAACAGTAATTCGGTTTTTCTAAAATTGGAACGATACAGAGTAGATTGGTTTTCTGCTAAAATTGGAACGATACAGTAGATTAGTTTTTTCTAAAATTGGAACGAAACAGTTGATACATTTTTTTCTAAAATTGGAACGATACAGAGTAGATTAGTTTTCTGCTAACATTGGAACAAAACAGTAGATTTGTTGTTTTCTAAAATTGGAACGATACAGAGTAGATTAGTTTTCTGCTAAAATTGGAACGAAACAGTAGGTTAATTTTTTTCTAAAATTGGAACGATAGAGTAGATTAGTTTTCTGCTAAAATTGGAACAAAATTATTTTCTAAAATTGGAACGATACAGAGTAGATTGGTTTTCTGCTAAAATTGGAACAAAATTATTTTTTTTCTAAAATTGGAACGATACAGGGTAGATTGGTTTTCTGCTAAAATTGGAACAAAACAGTAATTTGTTTTTTTCTAAAATTGGAACGATACAGAGTAGATTTGTTTTCTGCTAAAATTGGAACGAAACAGTAATTTGTTTTTTTCTAAAATTGGAACGATACAGAGTAGATTGGTTTTCTGCTAAAATTGGAACGAAACAGTAATTTGTTTTTTTCTAAAATTGGAACGATACAGAGTAGATTGGTTTTCTGCTAAAATTGGAACGAAACAGTAATTCGTTTTTTCTAAAATTGGAACGATACAGAGTAGATTAGTTTGTTTCCTAAAATTGGAACAATACAGTAATTTGGTTTTTTTCCTAAAATTGGAACGATACAGAGTAGATTGTTTTTCTGCTAAAATTGGAACGAAACAGTAATTTGTTTTTTTCTAAAATTGGAACGATACAGAGTAGATTGGTTTTCTGCTAAAATTGGAACGAAACAGTAGGTTAATTTTTTTCTAAAATTGGAACGATAGAGTAGATTAGTTTTCTGCTAAAATTGGAACAAAATTATTTTCTAAAATTGGAACGATACAGAGTAGATTGGTTTTCTGCTAAAATTGGAACAAAATTATTTTTTTTCTAAAATTGGAACGATACAGGGTAGATTGGTTTTCTGCTAAAATTGGAACAAAACAGTAATTTGTTTTTTTCTAAAATTGGAACGATACAGAGTAGATTGTTTTTCTGCTAAAATTGGAACGAAACAGTAATTTGTTTTTTTCTAAAATTGGAACGATACAGAGTAGATTGGTTTTCTGCTAAAATTGGAACGAAACAGTAATTCGTTTTTTCTAAAATTGGAACGATACAGAGTAGATTAGTTTGTTTCCTAAAATTGGAACAATACAGTAATTTGTTTTTTTCAAAAATTGGAACGATACAGAGTAGATTGGTTTTCTGCTAAAATTGGAACGAAACAGTAATATGTTTTTTTCTAAAATTGGAACGATACAGAGTAGATTGGTTTTCTGCTAAAATTGGAACAAAATTTTTTTTTTTCTAACATTGGAACGTTACAGAGTAGATTGGTTTTCAGCTAAAATTGGAACGAAACAGTAATTTGTTTTTTTTCTAAAATTAGAACGATACAGAGTAGATTGGTTTTCTGCTAAAATTGGAATGAAACAGTAATTCGTTTTTTCTAAAATTGGAACGATACAGAGTAGATTAGTTTGTTTCCTAAAATTGGAACAATACAGTAATTTGTTTTTTTCCTAAAATTGGAACGATACAGAGTAGATTGTTTTTCTGCTAAAATTGGAACGAAACAGTAATTCGTTTTTTCTAAAATTGGAACGATACAGAGTAGATTAGTTTGTTTCCTAAAATTGGAACAATACAGTAATTTGTTTTTTTAAAAAATTGGAACGATACAGAGTAGATTGGTTTTCTGCTAAAATTGGAACGAAACAGTAATATGTTTTTTTCTAAAATTGGAACGATACAGAGTAGATTGGTTTTCTGCTAAAATTGGAACGAAACAGTAATTTGTTTTTTTCTAAAATTGGAACGATACAGAGTAGATTGGTTTTCTGCTAAAATTGGAACGAAACAGTAATTTGTTTTTTTCTAAAATTGGAACGATACAGAGTAGATTAGTTTTCTGCTAAAATTGGAACGAAACAGTAGGTTAATTTTTTTCTAAAATTGGAACGATAGAGTAGATTAGTTTTCTGCTAAAATTGGAACAAAATTATTTTCTAAAATTGGAACGATACAGAGTAGATTGGTTTTCTGCTAAAATTGGAACAAAATTATTTTTTTTCTAAAATTGGAACGATACAGAGTAGATTGGTTTTCAGCTAAAATTGGAACGAAACAGTAATTAGTTTTTTCTAAAATTGGAACGATACAGAGTAGATTAGTTTGTTTCCTAAAATTGGAACAATACAGTAATTTGTTTTTTTCCTAAAATTGGAACGATACAGAGTAGATTGTTTTTCTGCTAAAATTGGAACGAAACAGTAATTTGTTTTTTTCTAAAATTGGAACGATACAGAGTAGATTGGTTTTCTGCTAAAATTGGAACGAAACAGTAGGTTAATTTTTTTCTAAAATTGGAACGATAGAGTAGATTAGTTTTCTGCTAAAATTGGAACAAAATTATTTTCTAAAATTGGAACGATACAGAGTAGATTGGTTTTCTGCTAAAATTGGAACAAAATTATTTTTTTTCTAAAATTGGAACGATACAGGGTAGATTGGTTTTCTGCTAAAATTGGAACAAAACAGTAATTTGTTTTTTTCTAAAATTGGAACGATACAGAGTAGATTGTTTTTCTGCTAAAATTGGAACGAAACAGTAATTTGTTTTTTTCTAAAATTGGAACGATACAGAGTAGATTGGTTTTCTGCTAAAATTGGAACGAAACAGTAATTCGTTTTTTCTAAAATTGGAACGATACAGAGTAGATTAGTTTGTTTCCTAAAATTGGAACAATACAGTAATTTGTTTTTTTCAAAAATTGGAACGATACAGAGTAGATTGGTTTTCTGCTAAAATTGGAACGAAACAGTAATATGTTTTTTTCTAAAATTGGAACGATACAGAGTAGATTGGTTTTCTGCTAAAATTGGAACAAAATTATTTTTTTTCTAACATTGGAACGATACAGAGTAGATTGGTTTTCAGCTAAAATTGGAACGAAACAGTAATTTGTTTTTTTTCTAAAATTAGAACGATACAGAGTAGATTGGTTTTCTGCTAAAATTGGAATGAAACAGTAATTCGTTTTTTCTAAAATTGGAACGATACAGAGTAGATTAGTTTGTTTCCTAAAATTGGAACAATACAGTAATTTGTTTTTTTCCTAAAATTGGAACGATACAGAGTAGATTGTTTTTCTGCTAAAATTGGAACGAAACAGTAATTTGTTTTTTTCTAAAATTGGAACGATACAGAGTAGATTGGTTTTCTGCTAAAATTGGAACGAAACAGTAATTCGTTTTTTCTAAAATTGGAACGATACAGAGTAGATTAGTTTGTTTCCTAAAATTGGAACAATACAGTAATTTGTTTTTTTCAAAAATTGGAACGATACAGAGTAGATTGGTTTTCTGCTAAAATTGGAACGAAACAGTAATATGTTTTTTTCTAAAATTGGAACGATACAGAGTAGATTGGTTTTCTGCTAAAATTGGAACGAAACAGTAATTTGTTTTTTTCTAAAATTGGAACGATACAGAGTAGATTGGTTTTCTGCTAAAATTGGAACGAAACAGTAATTTGTTTTTTTCTAAAATTGGAACGATACAGAGTAGATTAGTTTTCTGCTAAAATTGGAACGAAACAGTAGGTTAATTTTTTTCTAAAATTGGAACGATAGAGTAGATTAGTTTTCTGCTAAAATTGGAACAAAATTATTTTCTAAAATTGGAACGATACAGAGTAGATTGGTTTTCTGCTAAAATTGGAACAAAATTATTTTTTTTCTAAAATTGGAACGATACAGAGTAGATTGGTTTTCAGCTAAAATTGGAACGAAACAGTAATTTGTTTTTTTCTAAAATTGGAACGATACAGAGTAGATTGGTTTTCTGCTAAAATTGGAACGAAACAGTAATTAGTTTTTTCTAAAATTGGAACGATACAGAGTAGATTAGTTTGTTTCCTAAAATTGGAACAATACAGTAATTTGTTTTTTTCCTAAAATTGGAACGATACAGAGTAGATTGTTTTTCTGCTAAAATTGGAACGAAACAGTAATTTGTTTTTTTCTAAAATTGGAACGATACAGAGTAGATTGGTTTTCTGCTAAGATTGGAACGAAACAGTAATTCGTTTTTTCTAAAATTTGAACGATACAGAGTAGATTAGTTTGTTTCCTAAAATTGGAACAATACAGTAATTTGATTTTTTTCAAAAATTGGAACGATACAGAGTAGATTGGTTTTCTGCTAAAATTGGAACAATACA
>NW_027665753.1:0-2000 GCF_963924005.1 Protomyctophum bolini | reverse complement strand
AATCAATCAGAGAGACATTGTATTGTTGTTAAATGAGTGGAAACTGAAGTGAAGACATCCATTTCACTCACAGCAAAACAGAGCAGGATGACACTTCCGGGTCTTCTTCTAATGCATTACCGCCACCTACTGTTCACTTGATTAATCATTCTTTCTTGTTCTGAATGTTACAAAAAAGGGGTGCATGCAGTACTTAGTTTGACAGTACTTGTACTTGGTTTAGACCAGTCCTTAGTCCTACAACTACAACCTATCTCAAACCCTCACCCTAACCGTAACCTCCCACGCACGGGGGCAGCACACCTAAACCTAACCTTAACCCGTGTCTAACCAGCAATGACTAGTCTAAACTAAGTATGCACCCCTACAAAAAGTGCTGCTGGAAAAGGAAGATCAGCATCAACATGAAGTTTGTTATGCACGGAGGAGGCACACAGTGCTGTAAAATATCATTTTAGATGGGTTGTGTTGACACTCTGGACTTGTGACTTAGTGATGTTTATTAGGCATACCATATTCTGAATTACCAAAAAGAGGACACATGCATGTCGTGGATGTGCATGTGTCGTGCGTGTTTGAATTAAATTAATTTGTCAAAAAAGTTTGGCTCCTAAATTTGATCAAATATGCTCTATATTAGTTATGTATTTATTTAAAGCAGTGGCTCTCAAAGGTGTGATCCAGGGACCCTCATGGTTCCTTGAGGGGGCTGATCTACATCCACACGTGAGCTTGTAAATCGGCTAGTTGAACTATTCAAAAATGCTTTTCTTTCAAAATAGGGCCTTAAATATCTTCAGATGGGGTATCGTGGACGTCAGCAAGGGCATGCTGTCACAACGGGTTCCTAACGCCAAATAAAATGGCTTCAGATCTGACCCAAGTCTCCTGAGAAGTCTGAGGCATGTCCTGGACGCGTTACCACCAACGTTCAAGGATGTGTTTACAAAACATTGCCGGGTTTGTTTACAAACATTTCAGGGTTTGTGATTTGTTTACCTACATTGTGAACATTAGGGATTTGTTTATAAACATTTAGATATTTGTTTATAAGCATTTAGATATTTTTTTATAAACATCTATATATTTGTTTATAAACCATTAACTTCTAGTCTAGTCCAAGTCCAGTCCTGTAAAATCACTTTATTTGGCATTATTGTGAGTTACAGTTTGTGTGAAATGTCACAAATCAAACATCCATGAATGCATCCGACAGTGATATTTAATAATGGTCTATATTACATTACACTTACATACATGTATTTGTACAGCACTTTTCATGACATGAAGTTCAGCTCAAAGAGCTTTACAGAGCAATAAAAATCACACCTGTGTGAAGTGAGGGGTGCTCTCGTCGTCATACTGTACACCATCTCATTCCGGCCAATCACAATGTGCGTGCGTCAAAACATTGCCGGGTTTGTTTACAAACATTTCAGGGTTTGTGATTTGTTTACCTACATTGTGGATTTGTTTACTGTAATTTTGATATTCGTTTATAAACATTTGGGATTTGTTTATAAACATTTAGATATTTGTTCATAAACATCTATATATTTGTATATAAACATTTGGGATTTGTTTATAAACATTTTGGTATTTGTTTATAAACATCTATGATTTGTCCATAAACATTTTGGTATTTGTTTTTAAACATTTTTGGCATTTGTTTATAAATATTTAGATATTTGTTTATAAACATTTGGGATTTGTTTATAAACATTTAGATATTTGTTTATAAACATTTGGGATTTGTCTATAAACATTTAGGGTTTGTTTATAAACATTTTGATATTTGTTTATAGACATTTGGGATTTGTTTATAAATGTGTTCATATCGTTACACAATGCACACCATTCTAGTCTAGTCCAAGTCCAGTCCTGTAAAATCACTTTATTTGGCATTATTGTGAGTTACAGTTTGTGTGAAATGTCACAAATCAAACATCCATGAATGCATCCGACAGTGATATTTAATAATGGTCTATATTACATTACAC